>NW_017104634.1:0-933 GCF_001263275.1 Habropoda laboriosa
TTAGTTTTCTCAATAGCTCAAACGGTTCCCGCGTTATTGTTAAACGAAGGGAATAAACACATACAACGACGCACACGGTTACTGTAATTCTTCGCGATCTCCGCATATCATAATGTGACAATTCTCGTCCTCCAAATGGCGTACGGTTCTGCTATGCATTCTGGACACCGGCGTCAAATTTTCGAACTACTTTGGTGGGGGCAAATACAGATAAGTAAATATTTCGACTTTAAAAATAATTCCTAAAACTAAATGTGACCAACGAAACCTTACCTTTTTTGGTACCGAATACAAAGATGTGGCTGGTATTTCAATAGCTCCAACGTTTCCGGTGTTATTGTAAAACGAAGCGAATATACACCTATAACGTCGCACAGAGTTAAAGTAGTTCTCTGCGACCTTCGCATAACCTACTTGGACGATTCTCGCACTCGAAATGTAGTATGATTCTGCTATGCATTCTGGAATCCGCCATTCGAGTTATCTCTCTACGATGGTGGGGGCAAATACAGATATCTAGATATTTCGACTTTAAAAATAATTGCTAAAACTAAATGTGACCAACGAAATGTTACCACTTTTTAATACCGAATACAAATGTGTGCTAGGATCTTCAATATCTCACACGGTTGCCGTGTTACTACTAGCCGAAACGAATATGCACATATAACGTCGAACACGGTTATAGTAGTTCTTCGCGACCATCGCATATCAAACTTGGACGATTCTCGTCCTCTAAATTGCGTACGGTTCTGCAATAATCCGCCGTAGAATTTTGGAACAGCGATGTGGGAGGAAAATACAGATAATTATATATTTCGACGTTAAAAATAATTCCAACAAATAAATGATCCCAATGAAATATTACCTTTTTTTTTGGAACCGAATACAAAGGTGTGATGTGTTTTTTCAATAGCTCAAGTGGTTCCCGTG
>NW_017104635.1:0-386 GCF_001263275.1 Habropoda laboriosa
TGATACTTTTAGCTGAAGGAATTATATTTGAAGCCGAAATATTTAATTATCTGTATTCGCCCCTACCATCGTAGAGAGAAAATTCGATGCCGATTTCCAGAATGCATTGCAGAATCGTACTCCATTTATCGTGCGAGTATCGTACCGATACGTTACGTGAAAATCTCGAAGAAATACTATCTCTAAGCGCGACGTTATAGGTGTATATTCGCTTCATTTTACAGTAACACGGCAACCGTGTGAGATATTGAAGTACCAAGCACACCTTAATATCAGGTATTAAAAAATTCTAAGATTTCGTTGGTCACATTTAGTTTTAGGAGTTATTTTTAAAGTCGAAATATTTAAGTATCTGTATTTTCGCCCACATCGTTGCTCGAAAATTC
>NW_017104636.1:0-2177 GCF_001263275.1 Habropoda laboriosa
ATCTTTAGTGGAGGAGAGAAAAATTCATCCTTGTTTCAACGAGAAAAATGTCAAATGTAAATTTTAATATTGTAAAACATGTAGATTGAAATTTGTAACTACCAAATTAATTTCGTGCGCCAAATATTGGAGAACTGGTATAATGATAAAGTTTCGGAATAAAAATTTTTGTAACTACCAAAATTATAAAATTATAATTTCATATGCCAAATATTGGAGAATTGGTGTAACGGTAAAGTTTCACAATAAAAATTACAAAAATGTAATTTTTTCCTAGCAAAATTAGCAAAATTAATTTCGTGTGCCAAACATTGGAAAATTGGTACAATGATAAAATTTCCCAATAAAAATCACAAAACTATAATTTCCCAGCACAGAAAACGCTAACTCTCGTCAACCCAACAGTCATAAACTCCCCTAAGCACAGAAAACCCCTATTCCACTTGAAAGAGTAATCTCCCAAATCGAAACAACCGAGAGCGCACGAAAGGTCTCCTCATCGTACAAAACCAACCTGGAAACAAGAATCCCCTAACCCGACAATCCTCCCAATCCACTCGAGGATCCTCGTAACAACGTTAACACCGCTCTCGATCGTACAAACTTCCCCGCTCCCTGGTGACAAAGGCCGCGATCTAAAAGAACGAGCGTTCGTCCCGCGCCTCGCCTCGCGCCGCGTTGCTCTTTTTTTAAAGAAGCAACTTCTGAAAGCGGGGCGCAAAACGAGTCGCGCGCTCTAATTTGCGGACAACAAGACGTCTCTTTGCGGTCGCTAGCGATAGACGCGCTGACGTTCGCATCTTTGTTCATCCTCTTCCCCTTTCTCCGCTTTCGCCAATAGCGTGCTCTGGCCTGGATTCCGCGGAATGTCTCGATAGCTTTGTACCTCTCTCTCTCTCACTCCCTCTCTCTGTACAGTCTGGATAAGTCTGGTACCGAGGGGAAACTCATCAACGAAGGCCTGGCCAAGTTTTCACCGAGTTTTGATAGACTCGTTCCGCCAGACTGCCAGAAATTTCCACGACCGCGCGGCGGAATCATTCGAGGTCTAATCGAGAATCATCCAGAGAGTGATTTCGAGGTGGCTGCTTGCGGTATTCAGGTTGTTTCGTGCTGCTGGACTCGTGTGGATTCCTGTTTCGTCAATTCAAAGTCGACGTGGCGCTTTTAACGGTAGAGTAGAGTGGAACTTACCGGCGAAAACTCATCAGTCGTTTGGGGAAGTTTCTCGCGAAACTTTTGATGGATTCGCGTCCGCGGGAACCTCTTGCACAGCGAAACTATATTTCACGCGTTATTCGCGGGAGACACGGATGTTTGTTTTGGCTGTCTCGATTATATATCGCGTTTATTTTAATCCGTACTTCAGTTCTATCTTGTAACTTATCGGATTGAAGTGGAGGGGAGAAAAAAGTTTGAATGGTATTAAAGCGGTGAGAGAGAGAGAATGAATGAAACCTTTTGTCCGTGGTAAGTTCATTGTTCGGAGAGGATCGTAGCTTTAGGTACGAACAACTTTCAGCCGTTCGCGGTCCGAAGGGAATCTTATGAAAGAATCGCGAACAACATAACGCGGAATCAAACGAAAGCTTGATACAGTTGTGTCTAAATACTTGTAGACTTGTACGAGGCAGAAAACGTAGCCGCGGAATGCTTGCAGAGAGTTTCGAGTGATCTTCGTGTCTCGAATATGCATTCACTTTGCCGCTGTTTCTCGATCGTATTGTTACATTCTACTAATAAATTCAGTGTGTCAATGCCCGCGATTGTTGCAAAATCAACTTTCGAGGTTGGTTTGTACTTGCACGTGGTGTGCCAACTTTATTTCAAAACCTTCTCGAAGGACTACCCAGTTAGACTGGGACTTGTGAAGTGCTTACAATTTCAGCTGGTTGCTTCTTGGTCATAGTTGGACGACTCTCTCTCGACGTCATCTCTCGGACGTCTGTGGGAGAGTTTTTTGTTAGAGCACGCTGATTGCTTAATCAGGGTGTCTAATAGCGTCTTCACCGTCCTTCCAGTGCGCCCTTAGCGCGCTGTCACCTTGGAAGGGTGGGAGATGGCCGCGTGGGGTGAGTGGAAAGACTCATCGACAAGCGTACCGTTACAGGTTGGATCTGCCGTTCGGAAATTCGTGGTTTATGGCATGTTCTTAGGCTATTGAGCGCGAGGGACAG
>NW_017104637.1:0-312 GCF_001263275.1 Habropoda laboriosa
ACCCCGATGTCCAGAATGCACAGCAGAACCGTACTCCATTTAGTGTACGTGTATCGTCCCGGTACGTAACGTGAAAGTCGCGAAGAATTACTATCACCAAGCCGACGTTATAATTGTATATTCGCTTCGTTTAAGAGTAACACGGGAACCGTGTGAGCTGTTGAAATAACAAACCCAAACTTTGTATTAAGTACCAAAAAAAGGTAAGATTTCATTGGTCACGTTTAGTTTTAGCAATTATTTTTACGTCGAAATATTTAATTATTTGTATTTTCCCCCTCATCGTAGATAGAAAATTCGACGCCGGCATTG
>NW_017104638.1:0-378 GCF_001263275.1 Habropoda laboriosa
ACAGTCGTTTGCAGTACTGCAGAACGTGTTTTTCGCTAGAAAACAGCAGTATTTCAGTTTCTATTCGTTTAAACGCATTTTACGTGTCGAAACATGCAAAATAAAGCGAAAACAGTCTTTTGCAGCACTGCAAAACGTGTTTTTCGCGAGAAAAAAGCAGTATTTCAGTTTCTAATCGTTTAAACACGTTTTACGTATCGAAACATGCAAAATAAAGCGAAAACAGTCGTTTGCAGTACTGCAAAACTTTATATTTCGCGAGAAAACAGCAGTATTTCAGTTTCTAACCGTTTAAACACGTTTTACGCATCGAAACATGAAAAATAAAGCGAAAACAGTCGTTTGCAGCACTGCAAAACGTGTTTGTCGCGAGAAAAC
>NW_017104639.1:0-481 GCF_001263275.1 Habropoda laboriosa
AATAGAATATGATTCTGCTATGCATTCTGGACGTGGCGTCGAATTTTCGAACAACGATGGTGGTGGAAAATACAGATAATTAAATAATTCTACGTTAAGAATAATTCCTAAAACTAAATGTGACCAACCAAATCATGCCATTTTTTGGTACCGAAAATAAAGGTGTGCTTTGTTTTTTCAATAGCTCAAACGTTGCCCTGTTACTGTTAAACGAAGCGAATATTCACATCTAACGCCGCACATGGTTATAGTAGTTCTTCGCGACCTTCGCATATCATACTGTGACAATTGTCGTCCTCCAAATGGCGTACGGTTCTGCTATGCATTCTGGACATCGGCGTCGAATTATCGCACTACAGTGTGGGGGAAAATACAACAAATTAAATGCATCGACTTTAAAAATAATTCCTATAACTTTATGTTCCCAACGTAACCTTACCCTTTTTGGTACCGACTACAAAGGTGTGGTTTGTTTTTTTAA
>NW_017104640.1:0-623 GCF_001263275.1 Habropoda laboriosa
CACGATTTACATGGCGAAACATGGAAAATAAAGGGGAACCATTCGTTTGCAGTACTGCAAAACGCGGTTTGTCGTGAGAAAACAGCAGGATTTCAGTTCATATTCGTTAAAACACGATTTACGTTGCGGAACATGCAAAATAAAGGGAAAACAGTCATTTTGCAGTACTGCAAAACGTGGTCTGTCGCGGGAAAACAGCAGTATTACAGTTTATATTCGTTAAAACACGTTTTATGTGGCAGAATAAGCAAAATAAACCTGAGACAGTCATTTTGCAGTACTGCAAAACGCGGTTTGTCGTGAGAAAACAGCAGTATTTCAGTGTATATTCGTTAAAACAGGATTTACGTGGCGAAACATGCAAAATAAGGAGGAGACAGTCATTTCTCAGTAATGCAAAACGTCTTTGTAGCGAGAAAACAGCAGCATTACAGTTTATATTCGTTAAAACACGTTTTATGTGGCAGAATAAGCAAAATAAACCTGAGACAGTCATTTTGCAGTACTGCAAAACGTCTTTGTAGCGTGAAAACTGCAGTATCACAGTTTATATTCCTTATAGCACGATATACGTGGCGAAACATGGAAAATAAAGAGAAAACATTCGTTTGCAGTACTGCAAA
>NW_017104641.1:0-565 GCF_001263275.1 Habropoda laboriosa
CCGCGAGAAAACAGCAGTATTGCAGTTTATATTCGTTAAAACTCGTTTTACGCGGTGAAACGTACAAAATAAAGAGAAAACAGAATCATGCAGTGCTGCAAATCGTGGTTTGTCGCGAGAAAACAGCAGTATTTCAGTTTATATTCGTTAAAACTCGTTTACCGTGGCGAAACATGCAAAATTCAGAGAAAACAGTCGTGTGCAGCACTGCAATACGTGGTTTGTCGCGAGAAAACAGCAGTATTTCAGTTTATATTCGTTAAAACTCGTTTACCGTGGCGAAACATGCAAAATTCAGAGAAAACAGTCGTGTGCAGCACTGCAATACGTGGTTTGTCGCGAGAAAACAGCAGTATTTCAGTGTATATTCGTTAAAACTCGTATTACGTGTCGAAACATGCATAATAAACAGAAAACATTAGCGAGCAGTACTGCAAAACGAGGTTTGCCGCGAGAAAAGAGCAGTAGTTCAGTTATTTATTCGTCTCAGTACGTTTTACTTGGCGATTCATGCAAAATAAAGAGAAACCTGTCGTGTGCAGTGCTGCAAAACGTGGTTTGTCGC
>NW_017104642.1:0-565 GCF_001263275.1 Habropoda laboriosa
CGCTGTAGTATGTAGAATATATTACACTCGTTATTAACGATTAATCAACTATTGGTGCGTGCGCTAATTAACTATCAATCGATAGTACGTACGTCTAATTAAACAAATCAGCAGTGGGCACGGTTAAACTCGGGGATATTTTTCTAAAAAAAAATCCAACACAATGCCGAACTCGCGCGCACCCGCAGTGGTATATGGTCGCTATTAAATCAGTCGTTGATAACAATTAATTAGTTGATGGCGTATATTATAATCGATAGTACGTACATCTAATTAAATAAACCAACAGTGGGTACGGTTAAACTCGGGGATATTTTTCTAAAAAAAAATCCAACACAATGCCGAACTCGCGCGCACCCGCAGTGGTATATAGGAGATATTATACTCGTTGATAGCAATTAATCAGTCAGTGGTATATGTGTTAATTACATTTATATCGCTAGTACGTACGTCCAATTAAACAAACCAACAGTGGGTACGGTTAAACTCGAGGATATTGTTATAAAAAAAAAATCCAACACAATGCCGAACTCGCGCGCACCCGCAGTGGTCGCTATTAATTAAT
>NW_017104643.1:0-861 GCF_001263275.1 Habropoda laboriosa
GCGAAACATGGAAAATAAAGGGAAAACAGGCGTTTGTAGCACTGCAAAACGCCGTTTGTCGCGGGAAAACAGCAGTATTTCAGTATATATTCCATACAACTCGTTTTACTTGGCGAAACATGGAAATTAAAGAGAAATCAGTCGTTTGTAGTACTGCAAAACGTGGGTTGTCGCGGAAAAACAGCAGAATTACCGTTTAAATTCGTTAAAACACGATTAACGTGGCGGAATATGCAAAATAAAGAGAAAACAGTCGGTTGTAGTACTGCAAAAAGTGGGTTGTCGCGGGAAAACAGCAGTATTTCAGTATATATTCCATACAACTCGTTTTACTTGGTGAAACATGCAAAATAAAGCGAAAACATTCGTCTGCAGAACTGCAAAACGTGGTTTGTCGCGGGAAAACAGCAGTATTTCAGTTTATATTCCCTAGAACACGTTTTACTTGGCGAAACATGGAAAATAAAGAGAAAACACTCGATTGCAGTACTGCAAAACATGGTTTGTCGCGGGAAAACAGCATTAGTACAGTTTATATTCGTTAGAACACGTTTTACGCGGCGAAACATACAAAATCAAAAGAAAACACTCGATTGCAGTACTGCAAAACATGGTTTGTCGCGGGAAAACAGCATTAGTACAGTTTATATTCGTTAGAACACGTTTTACGCGGCGAAACATACAAAATCAAAAGAAAACACTCGATTGCAGTACAGCAAAACCTCTTTACAGCGAGGAAACAGCAGTATTACAATTTATGTTCGTTAAACCACGGTTTACGTGGCGAAGCATGGAAAGTAAAGAGAATACAGTCGTTTGTAGTACTGCAAAACGTCTTTGTAGCGAGAAAACAGGAGTATT
>NW_017104644.1:0-1236 GCF_001263275.1 Habropoda laboriosa
CAGTGGTTGACATTGCAGTGGTTAATAACAATTAATTAATTGATGCCGTATATTTTAATGGATAGCATGTATGTCTAATTGAACAAACTAACAGTGGTAGATATTAAACATGAGCGCGTCGTTATAAACAAAAAACTATCCTAATGCCGGACACGGGGGCAACAAACAGTGGTTGATATATCATATTCGTGTGCAATAACTGTTAATATAATTTTTTGTTGACAAAGAGGTTGCAATATAATGTAACAGTCGTAAAAGCAGTGGTTGACATTGCAGTGGTGAATAACTATTAATTAGTTCATGGCGTATATTTTAATCGATAGCATTCATGTCTAATTATACAAATTAACAGTGGTTGTCTTGAAACTCGAGCGCGTTGATATAAAAAAAACAAACTAACCTGATGCAGTACTCGGTAGCAAGAAACAGGTGTTGATATATGATATTCGAGTGTAATAACGGTTAATTTAATTTTTTTTGATAAAGAGGTAGTTCTAAATAAAGTAACAGTCGTAAAAGCAGTGGTTAATAACTATTTATTAGTTGATGGCGTACACTTTAATCGATGGTATGCATGTCTAATTAGACAAATTAACAGTGGTTGGTATGAAACTCGAGCACGTTTTTATAAACATAAAACTAACCTGATAAAGGACTCCGGAGCTAGAAACAGTGGTTGATATATGATATTCGACTGTAATAACGGTCGATTTAATTTTTGGTTGATAAAGAGGTAGCAATAAATAAAGTAATCGTCGGAAAAGCAGTGGTTGACATTGCAGTGCTTAGTAACATTTAATTAGTTGATGCCGTATATTTTAATCGATGGTATGCATGTCCAACTGAATTAATTAACAGTGGTTGATTTGAAACTCGAGCGCACTGTTATAAAAAAAAAAAAAACTAACCTGATGCAGGTCACTGGAACAAGAAACAGTGGTTGATATATGATATTCGAGTGTAATAACGGTTAATTTAATTTTTTGTTGGTAAAGAGGTAGGAATAAATACAGTAACAGTCATAAAGCATTGGTTGACATTGCAGTGGTTAATAACTATTAATAAGTTGATGGCGTATATTTTAATGGATAGCATGTATGTCTAATTGAACAAATTAACAGTGGTTGTTATTAAACACGTGCGCTTTATTACGCAAAAAAAACCATCCTATTGCCGGCCTCGGGAGAAACAAACAGTGGCCGATATATGATATTCGAGTGTAATAACAGTTAATTT
>NW_017104644.1:2434-3663 GCF_001263275.1 Habropoda laboriosa
GAACAAATTAACAGTGGTTGTTATGAAACTCGAGCGCGTTGTTAAAAAAAAAAACTCACCTGATGCCGGGCTTGGGAGCTAACTGGGAGTTTTGTTCGCGATTTTCACCTATCCCTCTGCGCCGATTCTGGTTTTCTCTACGGCGTTCAGTTTCGCTATGCATTCTGGACGTCGGCGAGGAAATTTTGAACTACGATAGTGGGGGCCGATACAGGTACTTAAATATCTCGATTTTAAAAATTATTCCTACAACTAAACGTGTACAACGAAATCTTACCATTTTTTTATACAGAATACAACGGTGTGCTTGGTTTTTCATTAGCTCACACGGTTCCCGTTTTACAGTTAAACGACGCGATTGGACACATGTAACGTCGCGCTTGGTGATAGTAGTCCTTCGCGACTTTCTCATAACCCACTGGGACGATCTTCGTACTCTCTATGGTGTTTGATTCTGATCTTAATTTTGGACTTCTGCCTCCAATTTTCGAACTACGATGGTGGTGGCATCTACAGATAATAAAAAGTTTCGACGTTAAACATAATTCCTAACGCTAAAAGTGTCAAACGAAATTTTACCATTATTTGATACCGAATTCAACGGAGTGGATGGTTCTCAATAGCTCATACCGAACCCGAGATACAGCTAAATGACGCGAATATACACCTATAACGTCGCGCTTGGGGTTAGTAGTTTTTCGCGGTATTCACCTAACCGACTACGCCGGTTCTAGATTTCTCTACGGCGTTCAATACTGCTATGCGTATTGGACCTCGGCGACGAGTTTCAGAACTGCGATGGTTGGGGCAATTACAGATAATTAAATTTTTCGACGTTAAGAGTAATTCCTGCATATAAATGTGTCGGATGAATTCTTACCATTTTTTGATCCCGAATAAATCGGTGTGCTTGGTCTTTCAATATCTCATACGGTTCACGAGTTTCGGCTAAAAGACTCGAATAGACACGAATAACGCCGCGCTTGGGCATAGTAGTTTTTCCCGAATTTCAGATATCCAACGAGGCCGATACTCTTTCTCCCTGTGGCGTATGTTTCTGCTAGAAATTTTGGACGTCGGCGTGGAATTTTCGATCTACGGTGGTGGGGGCAAATACAAAGAATTTAATATTTCGGCGTTAACAATTAATTCTTACATCTGTAGGCAAACTTTAGGGTTTGGGGCGGCCCACGTGGTCGTCAGCCGCGCCGATCGGGACAGTGGCCAGG
>NW_017104645.1:0-502 GCF_001263275.1 Habropoda laboriosa
TGAATAACAAAGCAAACCTTTGTATTCGGTACCCAAAAATGGTAAGGTTTCGTTGGTCACATTAAGCTGAAGGAATTATATTTAAATTCGTAATATTTAATTATTTGTATTTTCCCCCACATCGTAGATAGAAAAGTCGACGTCGGCATCCAGAATGCATAGCCGAATCAAACTCCAAGTAGAGTACGAATATCGCCGTAGAATGTTATGTGAATGTCGCGAAGAACTACTATCGGCTAGACGACGATATATATGTATTTTCGCGTCCTTTGACAGTAACACGGGAACCGTTTGAGCTACTAAAAGACAAAACACACCTTTGTATTCGGTACCAAAAAAAGGTAAGATTTCGCTGGTCACTTTTATTTACTGGATTCATTTCTAACGACGAAAAATTTAATTATTTGTATTTGCCCCCACCATGGGAGTTCTAAAATTTGACGCCGTCGTCCAGAATGCATAGTAGAATCGTACGCCATTTAGAGTACGAGTATCGCCCCAG
>NW_017104646.1:0-305 GCF_001263275.1 Habropoda laboriosa
ACCAAAAAAAAGGTAAGATTTGGTTGGTCACATTTAGTTTTAGGAATTATTTTTAAAGCCGAATCATTTAGTTATTTGTATTTGACCCACCATCGTAGAGAGAAAATTCGACGCCGATGTCCAGTATGTATAGCAGAAATGTACTCCATTTAGAGTACGAGTATCGTACCGGTACGTTACGTGAATATCGCGGAGAAATACTATCTCCATGAGGGATGTTGTATGTGTATATTAGCTTCCTCTAACAGTAACACGGCAATCGGGTGAGATAATGAAATAACAAACCACAACTTGGTATTCGGTAC
>NW_017104647.1:0-531 GCF_001263275.1 Habropoda laboriosa
TGTCGCGAGAAAACAGCAGTAATTCAGTTTATATTCGTTAAAACTCGTATTACGTGGCGAAACATTTATAATAAAGAGCAAACAGTCTTGTGCAGTAATGCAACAACGTGGTTTGTCGCGAGAAAACAGCAGTACTTCAGTTTATATTTGTTAAAACTCGTTTTACGCGGCGAATCATTAAATATGAAGAGAAAGCAGAAGCTTGCAGTACTGCATAACGTGGTTTGTCGCGAGAAAACAGCAGTAATTCAGTTTATATTCGTTAAAACTCGTTTTACGTGGCGAAACATTTATAATAAAGAGCAAACAGTCGTGTGCAGTAATGCAACAACGTGGTTTGTCGCGAGAAAACAGCAGTACTTCAGTTTATATACGTTAAAACTCGTTTTACGCGGCGAAACATGCAAAATAAAGAGAAAACAGAAGCTTGCAGTACTGCAAAACGTGGTTTGTCGCGAGAAAACAGCTGTATTTCAGTTTATATACGCTTAAACTCGTTTTACGTGACGCAACATGCAAAATAAAGAGAAA
>NW_017104648.1:0-587 GCF_001263275.1 Habropoda laboriosa
CGTACTCGTATGACATGAGAAGTTCGCGAAGTACTACAATACCCATGTGCGACATTGTGTGTGCATATTCGCATCGATTAACAGTATGGCCGAAACCGTTTCAGCCTTGAATAACAAACACACCTCTTTATTCTGTATCAAAAAATGGTGAGATTTCGTTGGTCACATTTTGTTTTAGGAATTATTTTTTACGTATAAATATTTAATTATCTGTATTTTCTCTCACATCGTAGTTCGAAAATTTGGCGCCGAAGTCCAGAATGCATAACAGAATCATACTCCATTTATAGTACGAGTATCGTACCTGTACGATACGTGAAAATCGCGAAGAAATACTGTCACCAAGCGCGACGTTACAGGTGTATATTCGCATTGTTTAACGTTAACACGAGACCCGCTTGAGCTATTGAAAAAACAAACATTACCTTTGTTTTCGGTACCACAAAAAGGTAAGATTTCATTTGATACATTTAGCTGAAGGAATTATATTTAAAGTCGATATCATTAATTATCTGTAATTGCCCCCACCATCGTAGTTCTAAAATACGATGCCGTCGTCCAGAATGCATAGCCGAATCGCACGCCAT
>NW_017104648.1:1882-4898 GCF_001263275.1 Habropoda laboriosa
TTCGCTTCGTTTAACAGAAACACGGGAACAGTTTGAGGTTTGAATAACAAAGCACACCATTGTATTCGGTATCAAAAAATGGTAAGATTTCGTTGGCCACATTTACATTTAGGAATTAATAATAATTTCGAAATATTTAGTTAACTGTATTTGCCACCATCATCGTAGACAGAAAATTCGACGCCGACGTCCAGAATGTACAGCACAATCGTACTCCCTTTTGAGTACGAGTATCGTACCGGTACGTTACGTTAAAGTCGCGAAGAACTACTAACGCCTAGCCGACAGTATAGGTGAATATTCGCTTCGTTTAGCAGCATCACGGCAACCGTGTAAGATAATGAAAAAACAATCCACAAATTTGTATTCCGTACCAAAAAAAGATAAGATTTCGTTGGTCACATTTAGTTTTAGGAATTATTTTTAATGTCGAAATATTTAATTATCTGTATTTTCCTCCCACATCGTAGTTCGAAAATACGCCTAGCCGACAGTATAGGTGAATATTCGCTTCGTTTAGCAGCATCACGGCAACCGTGTAAGATAATGAAAAAACAATCCACAAATTTGTATTCCGTACCAAAAAAAGATAAGATTTCGTCGGTCACATTGAGTTTTAGGAATTATTTTTTAAGTCGAAATATTTAGTTATCAGTATTTGTCCCCACCATCGTAGAGAAAGAATTCGACGCCGATGTCCAGAATGCATAGCAGAAACGTACGCCATTTAGAAGACGAGAATCGTCCCAGTATGAAATCCGAAGGTCGCGGAGAACTACTATATCCATGTGCGACGTCATATGTGTATAATCGCATCGTTTAACTGTTACACCAGAACCGTTTGAGCTATTGAAAAAACATCCACTCCTTCGTATTCGGTACCAAAAAAAGGTCAGATTTGGTTGGATCTATTTATTTGTTGCATTTATATCTAAAGTCGAAATATTTAATTATCTGTATTTTCCCACCATCGTAGTTCTTATATTCGACGCCGTCCTCCAGAATGCATAGCAGAATCGTACTCCATTTAGAGTTCGAGTATCGCCGCAGTATGTTATGTTAATGTCGTGAAGAACTACTATCGCCTAGCCGACGATATAGGTGTATATACGCTTCGTTTAACAATAACAAGGGAGCCGTGTGAGATATTGAAGAAACAAGCACACATTCAAATTCGAGGCCAAAAAATTGAAAGATTTCGTTGGATAAATTTAGCTGAAGGAATTATATTTAATGTGGAAATATTTAATTATCTGTATTTGACCCACCATAATAGTTCGGAAATTCTGCGCCAATGTCCAGAATGCGTAGCAGAATCGTACTCCACGTAGAGTACGAGTGAAATACTATCTCCATGAGCGACGTTATATGTGTATTTTCGCTTCGTATAACAATAACAAGGGTACCGTTTTAGCTATTGAACAAACAAACAACACCTTTGTATTCGGTATCAAAAAAAGGTAAGATTTCGTTGGGAACATGTATTTGTGGGGAATATTTTTAAAGTCGATATATTTAGTTATGTGTATTTGCCCCCACCATCGATGTTCGGAAATTCGACGCCGATGTCCAGAATGCTTAGCAGAATCGTACTCCATTTAGAGTACGAGTACCGAACCGGTACGTTACGTGAAAGTCGCGATGAAATAACATCTCTAATCGTGACGTTATATGTGTATATTCGCATCGTTTAACAGTAACATCGGCACCGTTTGAGCTTTGTTTAACGAAGCACACCTTTATATTCGGTTTCAAAGAATGGTAAGATTTCGTTGGTCTCATTTAGTTTTAGGAATTATTATTAACGTCGAAATAATTAATTATCATTATTTTCCCCCACCATCGTAGTTCGAAAATTCGGGGCCGAAGTCCAGAATGCATAGCAGAATCAAACACAATTTAGAGTACGAATATCGACGCAGTATGTTATGTGAATGTCGCGAAGAACTACTACCGCCTAGCCCATCTTATAGGAGTATGATCGCTTCGTTTAAGAGTAAGAACGGAACCGTTTGAGCTTTGAATAACAAAGCATACCTTTGTATTCGGTACCAAAAGAAGATAAGATTTCGTTGGTCACATTTAGTTTTAGGAATTATATATTCCGCCGAAATATTTAATTATCTTTATTTGGCCCCACCATCGTAGATTAAAAATTCGACACCGTCGTCCAGAATGCATAGTAGAATCGTAAGCCATTTAGAGTACGAGAATTGCCACCGTCTGTTCTGTGATAGTCGCGAAGAACAACAATCGGCTTGACGACGTTATAGTTGTATATTCGTTTTGTTCAACAGTAACACGGGACCTTTTGATCTATTGAAAAAACAGACCACACCTTTGTATTCGGTACCAAAAAGAGGTAACATTTCGTTGGGGACAATTATTTGTTGGAATTATTTCTAACGACGAAATATTTAATTATCTGTATTTTCCTGCGACATCGTAGTTCGAAAATTCGACGCCGGCGTCCAGAATGCATTGCAGAAATGTAATCCATTTAGAGTACAAGTACCGTACCGGTACGTTACTTGAAATTAGCGAAGAAATAATATATCTAAGCGTGACGTTATATGTGTATATTCGCTTTTTTTAACGGGTACACGGGAACCTTTTGAGCTAATGAAAAAACAAACCACAACTTTGTATTCGGTACCAAAAGAAGGTAAGATTTCGTTGGTCACATATAGATTTAGGAATTATATCTAACGACGAAACATTTAATTGTTTCTATTTTCCTCCACATCGTAGATAGAAAATTGAGACGTCCAGGATACGTAGCCGAATCAAACACCATTTAGAGTACGAATATCGCCGCTGTACGTTATGTTAATTTCGCGAAGAACTACTATCGCCTAGCCGACGTTATAAGTGTATATTCGCTTCGTTTATCAGTAACACAGCAACCGTGTGGTATATTTATGAACCAAGCACACCTTTGTATTCGGTATCGAAAAATGATAAGATTTCGCTGGTCACATTTAGTTAGAGGAATTATTATTAACGGCGAAATATT
>NW_017104649.1:0-4094 GCF_001263275.1 Habropoda laboriosa
AAATCGCGAAGAAATACTATCTCCATGCGCGACGTTATATGTGTATATTCGCTTCGTATAATGGTAACACAGGAACCGTATGAGCTATTGAAAAAACAAACCACACGTTCGTATTCGGTACCAAAAAAAGGTAAGATTTCATTGGGAACATTTATTTGTTGGTATTATTACTAACGACGAAATATTTAATTATTTGTATTTCCCCCCACTTCGTATTTCGAAAATTCGACGCCAGTGTCCAGAATGCATAGCAGAAATGTAATGCATTTAGAGTACCAGTACCGTACCGGTACATTACTTGAAATTCGCGAAGAAATAATATATCTAAGCGGGACGTTACATGTGTATATTCGCATTTTTTAACGGGTACACGGGAACCGTTTGAGCTAATGAACAAACAAAGCACAACTTTGTATTCGGTACCAAAAGAAGGTAAGATTTCGTTGGTCGCATTAGGTTTTAGGAATTATATCTAACGACGAAATATTTAATTGTTTGTATTTTCCCCCACATCGTAGATAGAAAATTCGACGTCGGCATCCAGAATGCATAGCAGAACCGTGCGCCATTTAGAGGACATGAATCGTACCAGTATGATTAGCGAAGGTCGCGAAGAACTACAATAACAATGTGCGACGTTATATGTGCATATTCGCATCGCTGAACGGTAACACCGGATCCGTTTGAGCTATTGAAAAAACAAAAAACACCTTTGTATTCGGTACCCAAAAAAGGTAAGGTTTCGTTGGTCACATTTAGCTGAAGGAATTATATTTAAAGTCGAAATATTTAATTATCTGTATTTGCCCCCACCAGCGTAGTTCGAAAATTCGGCGCCGATGTCCAGAATGTATTGCACAAATGTACTCCATTTAGAGTAAGAGTACCGTACCTGTACGTTACGTGAAAACCGCGAAATAATAACATCTCTAAGCGTAACGATATATGTATATATTCGCTTCGTTTAACAGTAACACCAGAACCGTTTGAGATTTGAATAACTAAGCACACCTTTATATTCGTGGTCGAAAAATTGTAAGATTTATTGTATACATTTATCCGAAGGAATTATTTATAAAGTCGAATTATTTAGTTATCTGTATTTGCCCCCACCATCGTAGAGATAGAATTCGACGCCGATGTCTGGTATGCACAGCAGAAATGTACTTCACCTAGAGTACGAGAATCGTACCGGTACGTTACGGGAAAATCGCGAAGAAATACTATAACCATGTGCGACATTATATGTGAACATTCGCTTCCATTAACATTAACACGGGAACCGTTTGAGCTATTGGAAAAACAAACCACTCCTTTGTATTCGGTAACAAAAAAAGGTAGGATTTCGTTGGGTACATTTATTTATTGGAATTATTTCAAACGACGAAATATTCAATTATTTGTATTTTCCCCCACATCGTATTTCGAAAATTCGACGCCGGCGTCCAATATGCATAGCAGAAATGTACTCCATTTATAGGACGTATATCGTCCCAGTTTGAAATGCGATGGTCGCGATGAAATACTATAACCATGTGCGACATTATATGTGTACATTCGCTTCCATTAACATTAACACGGGAACCGTTTGAGCTATTGGAAAAACAAACCACTCCTTTGTATTCGGTACCAAAAAATGGTAAGCTTTCGTTGGCCACATTTAGATTTAGGAATTACTTTTATCGTCGAATTATTTAGTTAACTGTATTTGCCGCAACCATCGTAGTTTGAAAATGCGACGCTACGTCAAGAATGCATAGTAGAATCAATCACCATTAGAGTACGAATATCGCCGCGGTATGTTATGTGACAGTCGCGAAGAACTACTATCGCCTAGCCGACGTTATAGATGTATATTCGCTTCGTTTAACAGTAACACGGCAACCGTGTGTGATATTGAAGAACCAAGCACACCTTTATATTCGGGGTCGAAAAATTGTAAGATTTATAGCATACATTTAGCCGAAGGTAATATTTTTAAAGTCGAAATATTTAATTATCTGTATTTGCCCCACCATCGTAGTTCTAAAATTCGACGCCGTCGTCCAGAATGCATAGCAGAATCATACTCTATTTTCAGTACGAGTATCGTACCGGTACGTTACGTGAAAATCGCCAAGAGATACTATCTCCAAGCTCGACGTTGTAGGTGTATAGTCGCTTCCTTTAACAGTAAAACGGGAACCATTTGTGCTATTGAACATACAAACCACACCTTTGTATTCGGTTCCAAAAAAAAAGGTAAGGTTTCGTTGGACACATTTTACTTTAGGAATTATTATTAACGTCGAAATAATTAATTATCTGTATTTTCCCCAACATCCTAGTTCGAAAATTCGACGCCACATCCAGAATGCATAGTAGAATCAATCACCATTAGGGTACGAATATCGTACCGCTACGTTACGTGAAAATCGCGAAGAACTACTATCACCTAGCCGACGTTATATTTGTATATTCGCTTCGTTTAACAGTAACACGGAAATCGTTTGAGCTATTGAAAACACAAACCACAAATTTGTATTCGGTACCAAAAAAAGGTAAGATTTCGTTGGTCTCATTTAGTTTTAGGAATTACTATTAACGTCGAAATAATTAATTATCTGTATTTTCCCCCATCATCATAGTTCGAAAATTCGTCGCCGACGTCCAGAATGCATAGCAGAATCATACTCCATTGAGAGTATGAGTACCATACCTGTACGTTACGTGAAAACCGCGAAGAAATAATATATCTAAGCGTGACGTTATATGTGTATATTCGCTTCGTTTAACAGTAAGAACGGAACCGTTTTAGCTTTGAATAACAAAGCACACCTTTGTATTCGGTTTCAAAAAATGGTAAGATTTCGTTGGTCACATTTAGTTTTAGGAATTATTATTAACGTCGTATTATTTAATTATCCGTATTTTCCCCCACCATCGTAGCTCTTATATTCGACACCGTCATCTAGAATGCATAGCAGAATCGTACTCCATTTAGAGTTCGCGTATCGCCGCAGTGTGTTATGTTAATGTCGCGAAGAACTACTATCTCCTAGCCGACGTTATATGTGAATATTCGCTTCCTTTAACCGGTACACGGGAACTGTTTGACCAATTGAAAACACAAACCACAAATTTGTATTCGGTACCAAAAGAAGGCAAGATTACGTTGGTCACATTTAGTTTTAGTCATTATTTTTACCGTCGATATATTTAATTATCTGTATTTTCCTGCGACATCGTAGTTTGAAAATTTGACGCCACGTCCGGAGTGCATCGCGGAATCAAATTCCATAAGAGTACGAATACCGCCGTAGTATGTCATGTTAATGTCGCAAAGAACTACTATCGCCTAGCCGACGTTATATTTGTATTTTCGCTTCGTTTAGCAGTAACACGGCAACCGAGTAAAATATTGAAATAATCGAACCACTCCTTCGTATTCGGTACCCAAAAAAGGTCAGATTTGGTTGGGTCTATTTATTTGTTGCAATTACGTCTAAAGTCGAAATTTTTAATTATCAGTATTTTCCCCCACATCGTAGTACGAAAATTCGACGCCGGGGACCAGAATGCATAGCAGAATCGTACCCCAATTAAAGTCCGAGTATCGTACCGGTACGTTATGTGCAAAGCGCGAAGAAATAGTATTTCCAACCGCGACCTTATATGTGTATGTACGCTTCGTTTAACAGTAACACGGGAACCGTTTGAGCTATTGAAATAACAAACCACACCTTTTCATTCCGGATCAGAAAATTGTAAAATTTCGTTGTATACATTTAGCTGAACGAATTATATTTAAAGTGGAAATATTTAATTATCTGTATTTTCCCCAACCTCCTAGTTCGAAAATTCGACGCCACATCCAGAATGCATAGTAGAATCAATCACCATTAGAGTACGAGTATCGTACCGCTACGTTACGTGAAAATCGCGAAGAACTACTATCACCTAGCCGACGTTATATTTGTATATTCGCTTCGTTTAACAGTAACACGGAAACCGTGTGAGATATTGAAGAACCAATCACACCCTTATATTCGTGATCAAAAAATTTTAAGATTTGGTTGGTTACATTTAGCCGAAGGAATTATATTTAAAGTCGA
>NW_017104649.1:4269-5598 GCF_001263275.1 Habropoda laboriosa
TGACGCCGGTGTCCAGAATGCATAGCAGAACCGTACGCCATTTGGTGGATGAGAATCGTCTCAGTATGATATGCGAAGGACGCGCAGAACTACTATAACTGTGTGCGACGTTATATGTGTATATTCACATCGTTTAACAGTAACATCGGCACCTTTTGAGGTTTGAATAACAAAGCACACCTTTATATTCGGGGTCGAAAAATTGTAAGATTTATTGTATACATTTATCTGAAGGAATTATTTTTAAAGTCGAAATATTTAGTTGGCTGTATTTGCCCCCACCATCGTAGAGAGTGGATTCGACGCCGATATACAGAATGCCTAGCAGAAATGTACTCCATTTAGTGTACGAGTAATGTACCGTTACGAGGCGTGAAAATGGCGAAGAAATACTACCTCCTAGCGCGACATTATATGTGTATATACTCTTCGATTAACAGTAACACGGGAACCGTTTGAGCTATTGAAAAGACATTCCACACCTTTGTATTCGGAATCACAAAAAGGAAAGATTTCATTGTGAACATTTATTGGTAGGGAATATTTTTAAAGTCGAAATATTTAAATATCAGTATTTCCCCCCACCATCATAGTTCGAATATTCGACGCCACGTCCAGAATGCATAGCGGAAACAAACACCATTTGGAGTACCATTATCGCCGCAGTATGTTACGTGAAAGTCGCGAAGAACTACTATCGGCTGGCAGACAGAATTGGTGAATATTCGCTTCGTTTAACTGTATCACGGCAACCGTGAGAGATATTGATGAAGCAGACACACCTTTATATTCGGGATCAACAAATTGTAAGATTTCGTTGTATTCACTTAGCTGATGGAATTATTTTTAAAGTCGAAGGATTTAATTATCTGTATTTTCCCCAAACATCGTATTTCGAAAATTCGACGCCGACGTGCAGAATGAATAGCAGAATCGTACGCCTTTAGGAGTATGAGTATCGCCCAAGTATCTTATGTGAAAATCGCGAAGAACTACTATCACCTAACCGATGTTATATTTGTATATTCCCATCGTTTAGCAGCAACACGGCAACCGTGTAAGATATTGATAAAACAAACCACTCGTTCATATTCGGTACCAAAAAAAGATATGATTTGGTTGGGTGTATTTATTTGTTGCCATTATGTCTAAAGTCGAAATATTTAATTATCTGTATTGTCCCCCACCATCGTAGTTCGGAAATTTGACGCCGATGTCTGGAATGCATCTAGCAGAATCGTTCGCCATTTAGAGTATGAATATCGTCGCAGTATGTAATGTGAAAGTCGCGAAGAACTACTATCGCCTAGCCGACGTTATATGTGTATA
>NW_017104650.1:0-846 GCF_001263275.1 Habropoda laboriosa
GGTGTGCTTGGTTCTTCTATATCTCACACGGTTGCCATGTTACTGTTAAACGAAGCGAATATATAAATATAACGTCGGATAGGTGATCGTAGCTCTTCGCGTCTTCCACATAACATACTGGGGCGGTACTCGAACTCTAAATGGGGTACGATTCTGCTATGCATTCTGGACTCCGGTGTCGAATATGATGGTGGGGGCAAATACAGATAATTAAATATATCGACTTTAAAAGTAATTGATACAACTGAATGTTCCGAACGAAACCTTACCTTATTTTTGGTACCGAATACAAAGTTGTGGTTTGTTTTTTCAATAGCTCAAACGGTTCCAGTGTTACAGTTAAACGAATAGAATATAAACAGATAACGTCACGCTAGAGATATTATTTCTTCGCGATTTTCACGTAACGAACCGGTATGATACTCGCACACGAAATGGAATACGATTCTGCTATGCATTCTGGACTCTGGTGTCGAATTTTCGAACTACGATGTGGGGTAATATACAGATATTTAAATATTTCGTCGTTAAAAATAATTTCTAAAACTGAATGTGACCACGGATATCTTATCTTTTTTTGGTTCCGAATATAAATTTGTGGTTTGTTATTTCAATAGCTCAAGCGGTTCCCGTGGTACGGTTAAACGAAGCGAATATACACCGATAACGTCACACATGGTTATAGTATTTTTGCGCGACCTTCGCAAATCATACTGGGACGATACACGTCTTCTAAATGGCGCACGGTTCTGCTATGCATATTGGACAACGGCGCCGAATTTTCGAACTACGATGGTGGGGGAAAATACAGATAATTATATATGTCGACATTAAATATAATTCCTT
>NW_017104651.1:0-1890 GCF_001263275.1 Habropoda laboriosa
AGATTTAATATTGATGAAAAGTGGGAGGTGATTCCAAACTTTTGGCCGGTAGTGTATGTATATGGCCCCTTACAGGGCCGTACTTATACTTTCCGAGGCCCTAGACGCAACATCATTACGAAGCCTCGAAGGAACAAATTTACTTTAGTTAATCAAATTCATACACGTTTCTTTTTAAATTTATTGAAAATAAAAGTCGACGTTTCCATAATAACTCATTTTAATAAAATAAAAATAACACAACATTGGTATACATATATTTGCATTAAAAAAAAAAGTATAAAGGTAAATCGGTTCAAATTTGAATTAATAAAAATTAATAACTAAAAGTTCTTTTTCTGACTTTGGTTTTAGGAAATACATCTATGATGTTATCATAATTAAATAAGGTGTTAAAACGTGGCTCCAGCCCTGCTTTAATACATTTCTAATAGTAAACTAATACTGCTTAACAAATACATATGTTCTTCAGATATTCTGTTTCTATTCCTGACACAAGTAGACTAATCTTATTTCATTTAATCCTATTTGTAATACTTCAATTCGTTAAGCCCTTTTCTAGTAAAAGCTTTCCTATTCGACCGGCAAGTGATTGTGCAAAAAAGTGAACTTACACTGATTGCTTCCTGTTTTACGATGTTTTCTTATCTTCCCTGTTTCGACTAGGAACATTCCTAGGTTCCAAGCAGTTATCGCTTTCCTCGCGGGCTAAGTCGAATCTGAATAAACCAAATGATTTTAAACTTAAATTTTTGTTAAAATAAGTGCATAAGTATATAAAATATAAAATCATGTAAATATTTTCAGAATTTCCAGTACATTTAAATGATTGGAATTGTATTAAAGTTATCTTACCTTTTTTCGTTAATTTCTTAGTAAATTCTGGCCCCAACTTTTATTCGTTGTATTTCGTAATTTTTTTTCAAAGTAACAATTAATTAAATACGCTGAAATTAATGTCGTGTACAAACTCCTCGACGCTATTTCACGATAATTTGGACACGTTTATTTTCCTTAGCTTTTCTACTCTTTCTTTAAACGTAAAAAAATAAATACTTGTCGATTTATAGCAATCGAGTTAATTCAGTCTTCGTGTATTTTATTGTACTACTTTTAGAATAATAAAAATAATTGTATAATACAATATGAATATGAAAATAAAAGTTGCAATAAAATCTCTAGTAAAATTCCTAAAAAATCCTAAGTGATGAAAATTAGTAGCATAAAATTATAAAATAAAATACTTTTTATTGCAAATTATGCAACAGAAATTTTATGGCAATCTGTAAATTATATTTGGACAATTAAATTTATATTTACATACAGAGTGTCTGTTTCATCTCAGTACAGTGAAATATCTTTTAAGAAAGTGATGTTAGGAAGAAAATGTTTTAACAAAAGTTGTTTGGTATGGAGGGGGACGTTATGTGGTATAATAATTTTTTTGTACCTGGTATAACGGGGGAGATTTCGAAATCAGTTTAATTTTTTTAAATGGAGTACTGTTGGATTACTTCTAACAACACCCTATGGAAATAAACAAGTGAGGACAAAAATGTCTCCGCGTTATTTTAAACAAAGGCACTAAGACTTCCACCAGATGTGTCTGGTGTCCGTCTTCGAGTCACGCACTGCATAATACGATACCATAATGTAAACAGTTCCTAGGTATAAGGGGACCGCAACTTTCCTTTTGGGTGCCCAGAAACAGTCCTTTAGAAGATTCAATAACGTAAAGACGTTTCCTCTGAGTCCGTCAATAAATAGCATATTACAAAGTTAAAAGACTATTTCTTTTCATAACCCATTTCCAATAAGTACAATATCGAGTACAATAATGGAGGACATGTGGAGGGGATACCCATATAAGGAAGTTTTCAATAATTCAAA
>NW_017104652.1:0-205 GCF_001263275.1 Habropoda laboriosa
AACAGTCATTTTGCATAACTGCAAAACGTCTTTACAGCGAGGAAACAGCAGAATTACAATTTAAATTCGTTAAAACACGGTTTATGTGGCGAAACATGGAAAATAAAGAGAAAACAGTCGTTTGTAGCGCTGCAAAACGCGAGTTGTCGCGGGAAAACAGCAGTATTACAATTTATATTCGTTAGAACACGTTTTACGCGGCGAA
>NW_017104652.1:277-902 GCF_001263275.1 Habropoda laboriosa
TCGCGGGAAATCAGCAGTATTTCAGTTTATATTCCATAGAACTCGTTTTACTTGGCGAAACATGGAAATTAAAGAGAAATCAGTCGTTTGTAGTACCGCAAAACGTGGGTTGTCGCGGAAAAACAGCAGAATTACCGTTTAAATTCGTTAAAACACAATTTACGTGGCGGAATATGCAAAATAAAGAGAAAACAGTCTGTTGTAGTACTGCAAAAGGTGCGCTGTCGCGGGAAATCAGCGGTAGTTCAGTTTATATTCGTTAGAACACGTTTTACGTGGCCGAAACAGCAGTATTACAATTTATATTCGTTAAATCACGGTTTACGTGGCGAAACATGGAAAATAAAGAGAAAAGAGTCGTTGGTAGTTCTGCAAAACGCGGGTTGACGCGGGAAAACTGCAGTATTACAGTCTATATTCGTTAGAACACGTTTTACGTGACGAAACATGGAAAATAAAGGGAAAACAGGCGTTTGTAGCACTGCAATACGTGCGCTGTCGCGGGAAATCAGCAGATGGGTTGTCGCGGGAAAACTGCAGTAATACAGTTTAAATTTGTTAGAACACGTTGAACGTGGCGGAATATGCAAAATAAAGAGAAAACAGTCGTATGTAGAACTGCAAA
>NW_017104653.1:0-517 GCF_001263275.1 Habropoda laboriosa
CTATGCATTCTGGACTCCGGCGTCCAATTTTCGAACTACGATGTGTGGGAAAATACAGATAATTTTATATTTCGACGGTAATTATAGTTCCTAAATCTATATGTGACTAACGAAATCTTACCTTTTTGTGTTACCGAATACCAAGGTGTGGTTAGTTTTTTCAATAGCTCGAACAGTTCCCGCGTTACTGTTAAACGAAGTGAATATACACATATAATGTCGGCAAGGTGATAGAAGATATTCGCGATTTTCACGTAACGTACCGGTACGATACTCGTACTCAAAATAGAGTATGATTCTGCTATGCATTCTGGACATCGGCGTCGAATTTTCGAACTACTTTGGTGGGGGCAAATACAGATAAGTAAATGTTTCGACTTTAAAAATAATTCCTAAAACTAAATGTGACCAACTAAATCTTGCCATTTATTGGTACCGAAGACAACGGTGTGCTTTGTTATTCAAAACTCAAACGGTACCGTTCTTACTGTTAAACGAAGCTAAAATACAAATATTA
>NW_017104653.1:4490-6171 GCF_001263275.1 Habropoda laboriosa
GATTCTGCAGTGCATTCTGGAGGGCGGCGTCGAATATAAGAACTTCGATGGTGTGGGCAAATACAGATAATTAAATATTTCGACTTTAGCAATAAATCCTAAAACTAAATGTGACGAACGAAATATTACCATTTTTTGATACAGAATACAAAGGTTTGCTTTGTTATTCAAAGCTCAAACGGTTCCGGCCATACTGTTAAACGAAGAGAATATACACATATAACGTCGCACATGGTTATATTAGTTCTTCGCGACCTTCGCATATCATACTGGGACGATTCACCTTCTCTAAATGGCTGACGGTTCTGCTATGCATATTGGTCGCCGCCGTCGTTTTTTCGATCTACGATGTGGGGGACAATACAAATAAATAAATATTTCATCATTGGAAATGATTCCACTAAATATAAAGTTCCCAATGAAATCTTACCTTTTTTTGGTACCGAATACAAAGGTGTGGTCTGTTTTTTCAATAGCGCAAACGGTTCCCGTGTTACTGTTAAACGAAGGGAACATACACCTATAAGATCGGCTAGGCGATAGTAGTTCTTCGCGACATTCATATAACATACTGCGGCAATTGTTGTACTCTAAATGGAGTACGATTCTGCTATGTATTCTGGACATCGGCGTTGAATTTTCTCTCTACGATGGTAGTGGCAAATACAGATAACTATATATTTCCACTTTAAAAATAAATCCTAATACTAAATGTGACCATCGAAATCTTGCCTCTTTTTGGTGACGAATACGAAGTTGTGCTTGGTTCTTCAATATCTCACACGGTTGCCGTGTTACTGTTAAACGAAGGGAATATACACCTATAAGATCGGCTAGGCGATAGTAGTTCTTCGCGACATTCATATAACATACTGCGGCAATTGTTGTACTCTAAATGGAGTACGATTCTGCTATGCATTCTGGACATCGGCGCCGAATTTTCGAACTACATTGTGGTTGAAAATACAGATAATTAAATATTTCGAATTTAAATAAAATTCCTTCAGCTAAATGTATCCAACGAAATATTACCTTTTTTTGGTACCGTATACAATGGTGTGGTTTTTTCTTTCACTAGCTCAAACGGTTCCCGTGTTACTGTTAAACGAAGCGAATAGAACATATAAAGTCTCACTTGGAGATAGTACTTCTTCGCGATTTTCACGTAACGTAACGGTACGATACTCGTACTCCAAATGGAGAACAATTCGGCTATGCAATCTGAACTCCGACGTCGAATTTTCGATCTACGACGTGGGGGATAATACAGATAATATAAATATTTCGTCGTTAAAAATAATTACGAAAACTAAATATGATCAACGAAAACATACATTTTTTTGGTACCAAATACAAAGTTGTGCTTTGTTATTCAAAGCTAAAACGGTTGTGGTGTTACTGTTAAACGAAGCGAATATGCACATATAACGTCTCGATTGGAGATAGTATTTCTTCGCGATTTTCACGTAACGTACCGGTACGATTCTCGTACTCGAAATGTTATCCGATGCTGCTATGCATTCTGGACTCCGGCGTCCAATTTTCGAACTACGATGTGGGGGAAAATACAGATAATTACATATTTCGACGTTAAAATTAATTCCTTAAAGTAAATGTGACCAACGAAATCTTACCATTTTTTGATACCGAAAACAAATGTGTGCTTTGTTATTGAAAGCTC
>NW_017104654.1:0-587 GCF_001263275.1 Habropoda laboriosa
ACGTCGCACATGGTTATAGCAGTTCCTCGCGACCTTCGCTAGTCATACTGGGACGATTCTCGCCTCTAAATGGCGTACGGTTCTGCTATGCATTTTTGTCGCCGGCGTCGAATTTTAGAACTACGATGGTGGGTTTAAATACAGATAATTCAATATTTCGACTTTAAATATAATTTCTTCAGCTAAATGTATCCAATGAAATCTAACCTTTTTTTGGTACCGAATATAAAGACGTGGTTTGTTATTTCTATAGCTCAAACGATTCCCATGTTACGGTTAAACGAAGCTAATAAACACCTATAACGTCGCGCTTGGAGATAGTATTACTTCGCGATTTTCACGTTACGTACCGGTACGATACTCGTACTATAATTGGAGTACGATTCTGCTATGCATTCTCGGCATCGGCGTCGAATTTTCGAACTACGAAGGTGGGGGCAAATACAGATAATTAAATATTTCGACTTTAAATAGAATTCCTTCAGCTAAATGTATCCAACGAAATCTTAGAATTTTTTGGCCTCGAATATAAATGTGTGCTTGTTTCTTCAATGTCTCACACGGCTCCCTTGTTACTGTTAAACGAA
>NW_017104654.1:4681-5204 GCF_001263275.1 Habropoda laboriosa
CTCAAACGGTTCCCGTGTTACTGTTAAAAGAAGCATATATACACATATAACGTCGCTCTTAGAGATGGTATTTCGTCGCGATTTTCACGTAACCTACCGGTACGATACTCGTACTCTAAATGGAGTACGATTCTGCTAAGCATTCTGGACATCGGCGTCGAATTTTCGAACTACGATTGTGGGGCTAATGCAGATAACTAACTATTTCGTCGTTAGACAGAATTCCAACAAGTAAATGTTCCCTACGAAACCTTACCTTTTTTTGGTACCGAATACAAATTTGTGGATTGTTTTTCATTACCTCAAACAGTTCCCGTGTTCTAGTTATACGAAGCGAATATACACATATAACGACGCGCTTGGAGATACTATTTCTACGCAATTTTCACGTATCGTACCAGTGCGATTATCGTACTCTAAATGGAGTACGATTATGTAATGCAGTCTGGACGTGGCGTCAAATTTTCGACCTACGATGGTGGGGGAAAACACAGATAATTAAATATTTCGACATTAAATATAA
>NW_017104655.1:0-1340 GCF_001263275.1 Habropoda laboriosa
GTACGCCATTTAGAGTACGAGAAATGCCACCGTCTGTTATGTGAAAGTCGCGAAGAACAACAACCGGCTAGACGACGTTATAGGTGTATATCCGCTTCGTTTAACAGTAACACGGGAACCGTTTGTGCTGTTGAAAAAACAAACCATACCTTCGTTTTCGGTACCAAGAAAAGGTAAGATTTCGTTGATAGCAATCATTTAGAGTGAATATTTTTAAAGTCGATATATTTAATTATCAGTATTTTCCCCCACATCGTAGTTCGAAAGTTGGTGGCCGGAGTCCAGAATGCATAGCAGAAACGTACTCCATTTCGAGTACGAATATCGTACCGGTTCGTTATGTGAAAATCGCGAAGAAATAACATCTCTATTCGTGACGTTATATGTGTATATTCGTTCGTTTAACAGTAACACGGAAACCGTTTGAGCTATTGAAAAAACATTCCACACCTTCATATTTGGTAGCGAAAAAAGGCAAGATTTCTTTGGGAACAAATATTTGTAGGGAATATCTTTAAAGTCGAAATATTTAGTTATCTGTATTTGCCCCTACCATCTTAGAGAGAAAATTCGACGCCGATATCCAGACTACATAGCAGAATCGAACGCCATTTAGATTACGATAATTGCCGCAGTATGTTATGTTAATGTCGCGAAGAAATACTTATGCCTAGCCGTCGTTATAGGTTTATATTCGTTTCGTTTAACAGTAACACGGCAAGCTTGTGAGCTATTGAAATAACAAACCCTAACTTTGTATTCGGTACCAAAAAAAGGTAAGATTTCTTTGGTCACATTTAGTTTTAGCAATTATTATTACGTCGAAGTAATTAAATATCTGTATTTTCTCCCACATCGTAGTTCGAAAATTCAACCCCGGTGTCCAGAATGCATAGCAGAAGTGGACTCCATTTAGAGTACGAGTATCGTACATGTACGTTACGTGAAAATCGCGAAGAAATACTGTCACCAAACGCGACGTTATAGGTGTATATTCGCTTTGTTTAACGGTGACACGGGAACCGTTTGAGCTATTGAAAAAACAAACATTACCTTTGTTTTCGGTACCACAAAAAGGTAGGATTTCGTTGGGAACATTTATCTGTAGGGAATATTTTTAAAGTCGAAATATATATTTATCTGTATTTGCCCCTACCATCGTAGTGAGAAAATTCAACGCCGATGTCCAGAATGCACAGCAGAAATGTACTCCAATTAGAGGACGAGAATCGTCCCAGTATGATATACGAAGGTCGCGAAGAACTGCTATAACCTTGCCGACGTTATATTTGTATATTCGCTTCGTTTAACAGTAACAAGGAAACCGTGTGAGATATTGA
>NW_017104655.1:2666-3081 GCF_001263275.1 Habropoda laboriosa
ACCAAAAAGAGGCAAGATTTCGATGGTCACATTTAGTATTAGGAATTATATTTAAAGAGGAAATATATAGTTATCTGTATTTGCCACTACCATAGTAGAGAGAAAATTCAACGCGGACGTCCAGAATGCATAGCAGAAACGTAATCCATTTAGAGTACGAGTATCGTACCGGTACGTTACGTGAAAATTTCGAAGAAATACTATCTCCAAGCGCTACGTTATATGTGTATATTCGTTTCGTTTAACAGTTACACGGGAACCGTTTCAGGTAATGAAAAAACAGACCACACCTTTGTATTCGGTAGCAAAAAAAGATAAGATTTCACTGGATACATTTAGCTGAAGGAATTACTTCTAACTACGAAATATTTAATTATTTGTGTTTTCCCCCACATCGTAGTTCGAAAATTCGACG
>NW_017104655.1:7186-7885 GCF_001263275.1 Habropoda laboriosa
TGATAAGATTTCGTTGGTCACATTTAGTATTAGGAACTATGATTAACATCAAAATAATTAATTATTTTTATTTTCCCCCACCATCGTAGTTCGAAAAATGGATGCCGGCGTCCAATATGCATAGCAGAACCGTACGCCATTTGGAGGGCGAGAATTGTTACAGTATGATATTTGAAGGTCGCGAAGAACTACTATAACTGTGTGCAACGTTACATGTGTATATTCGCTTCTTTTAACAGTAACACGGCAACCGTGTGAGGTATTGAAGAACCCGGAACACCTTTATATTCGGGATCACAAAATTCTAAGATTTCCTTGGTTACATTTAGGTGAAGGAATTATTTTTAAATTCGAAATATTTAATAATCTGTATTTGCCGCCACCATCACAGAGAGAAAATTCGAAGCCGATGTCCAGAATGCACATCAGAATCGAAATCTATTTAGAGTACAATTAACGTACCGGTACGTTACGTGAAAATTGCCAAGAAATACTATCTCCAAGCGAGACGTTATATGTGTATATTCCCTTAGTTTAACAGAAACACGGGAAACGTTTGAGCTATTGAAAAAAAAAAACCACAACTTTGTATTCGGTACCAAAAGAAGGTAATGTTTCGTGTGTCACATTTAGCTTTAGGAATTATTTTTATCGTCGAAATATATAATTATCTGTATTTGCCCCACCATCGTAGTTATC
>NW_017104656.1:0-537 GCF_001263275.1 Habropoda laboriosa
CATAGCAGAAACGTATTCTATTCAGAGTACGATTATCGTAGTGGTATGTTACGTGAAAATCGCTAAGAAGTAAAGATCTCGAAGTGAAACTTTAAATGTTATATTCGCTTCGTTTAACAGTAACACGGGAACCGTTTGAGCGCTGAATAACAAACCACAAATTTGTGTTCGGTACCAAAAAGAGGTAAGATTTCGTTGGGAATATTTATTTGTAGCATATTAACGCCGAAATATTTAATTATCTGCATTTTCCCCAACCATCGTAGTTCGAAAATTAGACGCCGACGTCCAGAATGCATAGCAGAATCAAAAACCATTTAGAGTACAAATATCGCCGCCGTAAGTTATGTGAGAGTCGCGAAGAACTACTATCGCCTTGCCGACGTTATGTGTGTATATTTGCTTCCTTTAACAGTATGACCGGAATCGTGTGAGCTTTGAATAACAATCCACACCTTTGTATTCGGTACCAGGAAAAGGTAAGGTTTCGTTGGGAACATTCAGTTGTAGATATCATTTTTAACGTCGATATATATA
>NW_017104657.1:0-487 GCF_001263275.1 Habropoda laboriosa
TACAAAGGTGTGCTTTGTTATACAAACCTCAAAGGTGCCGATATTACTGTTAAACGAAGCGAAAATGCACATATAACGTCGCACATGGTGATAGTATTTCTTCGCGACCTTCGCATAACATACCGGGACGATTCTCGTCCTCTAAATGGCGTACGATTCTACTATGCATTCTGGACGACGGCGACGAATTTTCGAACTACGATGGTGGTGGAAAATACAGATAATTAATTATTTCGACTTTAATAATAATACCTAAAACTAAATGTGACCATCGAAATCTTACCATTTTTTGGTACCGAATATAAAGGTGTGCTTTGATATTCAAACCTCAAACGGTGCCGGTGTTACTGTTAAACGAAGCGAATATGCACATGTAACGTCGCACACGGATATAGAAGTTCTTCGCATCCTTCCCATATCATAGTGTGACAATTCTCGTCCTCCAAATGGCGTATGGTTCTGCTATTCATTCTGGACGCCGGCGTCG
>NW_017104658.1:0-286 GCF_001263275.1 Habropoda laboriosa
GACGATTCACCTTCTCTAAATGGCGTACGGTTTTGCCATGCATTCAGGACGCCGGCGTCGAATTATCGAACAACGATGTGGGGGAAAATACAAATAATTCAATATTTCGTCGCTAGAAATATTCCCTACAAATGTTTGTTCCCAACGAAATCTTACCTTTTTTTGGTACCCAAAACGAAGGTGTGATTTGTTTTTTCAATAGCACAAATGGTTTCCGTGTTATTGTTAAACGAAGCGAATCTACACATACAACGTAGCACATGGTCATAGTAGTTCTCCGCGACCT
>NW_017104659.1:0-877 GCF_001263275.1 Habropoda laboriosa
GTCTAGGTTCATATGTCGCGTTGGAAACAAAAATGATTACACATAAGGTCTTAGGTCCTTTTTCTCCCAAAAGTCTTAACTGAAGACTTTTGATGACTCTTAAGTGAAGACAGTCAAAACGAAGACCGCTCTAGGGCTAAAGGGTTAACGCTATTTTCAATATAATTAGTTAAAAAATTTCTTTAAATTGCTTCCTATCAACCAAATGTCTTTCGAAGTGCATCTCAAATAAAATTCTTCAAATAATAGGATGTTATTGAAAAGCAAATTTTTTTAAAATTTCGATTCCAAAGAGTTAACGCTATTGCACAATTCACCGTTATTTTCAGAAAAAAATATTGTAACTCAGTTCCGCCAGAAATGTCTCATATTTTAAAATAATCAGGGTTCGTACTTCCGCTGAGTTCCACCGTAATCAGTTTAATCACTCCCGGCAGAAAGTTTTCGATCGAACGCAGTGTCAAAGGAAACAACCTAAGAAAAATTACCCTAGTTCAGTTTCATATTTCTGTATCTAACGAAAACATTGTTTACCGAGCCTCCCATAATTTACGCGAGTTTCCGAAGTTAAGTGGACGGTGAGACGGTCGAAACTTGTCAAATTAATTGGCTATATCGAGGGAAATTTCGATACCGGTAATACGTACAAGACCGACGAAACTTTTGACAGACAGTATACACGCGTATGTATCTACACCACGTTTTATCTCGCCTAAGGAATTACATATTTGCTCGGCACTTTCGTCTGATTTGCGGAAGCTCGGTTTTCAGATGTTCATCAATGTCAAGGACAGTTGGAGAATCGATGCCAGGTAACCGAAACGTCGCCGCGGTATAATGAATTTCCGCGGGGATACCTGTGGGAACGCATAGTATT
>NW_017104660.1:0-581 GCF_001263275.1 Habropoda laboriosa
GAATTCTCTCTGTACGATGGTGGCGGCAAATACAGATAACAAAATATTTCGACATTAAAAATATTTCCTAAAACTAAATGTGACCATGGAAACCTTACATTTTTTTGGACCAAAGGCAAAGCTGACGTTAGTTATTTCAATATCTGACACGACTGCCGTGTTCCTGTTATACGAAGCGCATATACACAAATAACGTCGCGAGTGGAGATCGTATTTCTTCGCGATTTTCACGTAACGTACCGGTACGATTCACGTCCTCTAAATGGCCAACGGCTCTGCTATGCATTCTGGATGCCGTCGTCGACTTTTCTATCTACGATGTGGGGGAAAGTACTAATAATTAAATATTTCGTCGTTCCAAATAATTCCAACAAATAAATGTTCCCAACGAAACCTTACCTTTTTCCGAATACAAATGTGTTTTGTTATTGAAAGCTCAAACAGTTCCGGTGTTACTGTTGAACGATCCGAATGTACACATATAACGTCGCGCTTGGAGGTAGTATTTCTTCGCGATAATCACGTTACGTACCGGTTCGGTACTCGTACTCGAAATGGAGTACGATACTGCTATGCATTCT
>NW_017104661.1:0-640 GCF_001263275.1 Habropoda laboriosa
ACGTCGCACATGGTTATAGTAGTTCTCCGCGAACTTCGCATATCATACTGTTACGATTCTCGTACTCTATATGGCGTACGATTCTGCAATGCATTCTGGACGTGGCGTCGAATTTTCGAACTACGGTGTGGGGGAAAATACAGATAATTAAAATTCCTAAAACTACGTGTGACCAAAGAAATCTTACCATTTTGTGATAACGAATACAAAGGTGTGCGTGGTTCTTCAAAATATCACACGGTTGCCATATTACTGTTAAACGAAGCGAATATACACCTATATCGTCGGATAGGCGATAGTTGTCCTTCGCGACATTAACATAACTTAATGCGGCGATATTCGTACTCTAATGGTGTTTGATTACGCTATGAATTCTGGACGCCGGCGTCGAATTTTCGAACTTCGAAGTGGGTGATAATACAAATAATTAAATATTTCGTCGTTAGAATTAATTCCAACAAATAAATGTCCCTAACGAAATTTGAATCTTATCATTTTTTGATACCGTATACAAATGTGTGCTTTGTTATTCAGAGATCAAACGGTTCCGGTGTAAGTGTTAAACGAATCGAATATGCACATATAACGTCGGCTAGGCGATAGTAGTTCTTCGCGACATTAACATAACACACTGCGGCGA
>NW_017104662.1:0-277 GCF_001263275.1 Habropoda laboriosa
TTCGCGATTTTCGCGCAAAGTACTTGTACGATAATCGTACTCTAAATGGAGTACGATTCTGCTGGGCATTCTGGACTTCGGCGCCGAAATTTCGAACTACGATGGTGGGGCAAAATACAGATAATTAAATATTTCGACGTCAAAAGGATTGCTAAAACTAAATGTGACCAATGAAATCTTACCTTTTTTTGGTACCGAATACAAAGGTATGATATGTTTTTTCAATAGCTCAAACGGTTCCCGCGTTACTGTTAAACGAAGCGAATATACACATATA
>NW_017104663.1:0-321 GCF_001263275.1 Habropoda laboriosa
GCGATAGTAGTTCTTCGCGATTTTCACATAACATACAGCGGCAAATATCGTTCTCTAAATGGCTTGCGATTCTGCTATGTATTCTGGATGACGGAGTCGAATTTTAGAACTACGATGTTGGGGGCAAATAAAGATAACTAAGTATTTCGACATTAAAAATAATTCCTTCAGCTAAAAGTGTCAAACGAAATCTTACAATTTTTCTACCTCGAATATAGACGTGTGCTTTGTTATTCAAACCTCAAAAGGTTCCGGTGATACTGCTAATCGAAGCGAATATACACATATAATGTCGCACATGGTTATAGTAATTCTGCGCGA
>NW_017104664.1:0-210 GCF_001263275.1 Habropoda laboriosa
TTCGTTGCCGGCGACGAGAATGCAAAGCAGAACCGTACGCCATTTAGAGGACACGAATCGTCCGAGTATGATATGCGAAGTTCGCGAAATACTACTATATCCATGTGCGACGTTATAGATGTATATTCGCTTCGTTTAACAGTAACACGGCATCTGTTTGAGCTAGTGAAAAAGCAAACCACAAATTTGTATTCGGTACCAAAAAAGGTA
>NW_017104664.1:290-642 GCF_001263275.1 Habropoda laboriosa
GAAAAGTCGACGCCGATGTCCAGAATTCATAGCAGAATCAAATACCATTAGAGTACGAATATCGCCGCAGTATGTTTTGTTAATGTCGCGAAGAACTACTATCGCCTAGTCGACAGTATAGGTGAATATTCGCTTCGTTTAACAGCATCACGGCAACCGTGTGAGATATTGAAGAAGCAGACACACCTGTATATTCGGGATCAAAAAATTGTTAGATTTCGTTGTATTCACTTAGCTGATGGAATTACATTTAATGTCGAAATATTGAATTATCTGTATTTGCCCCCATCATCGTTGAGATAAAATTCGACGCCACGTCCAGAATGCATAGCGGAATCAAACACCATAAGAG
>NW_017104664.1:768-998 GCF_001263275.1 Habropoda laboriosa
AATCCACACCTTCGTATTCGGTACCAAAAAAAGGCAGGATTTCTTTGGGAACATTTATTTGTAGGGAACATTTTTCAAGTCGACATATTTTGTTATCTGTATTTGCCCCTACCATCGTAGTTCGTAATTTCGACGCCGATGTCCAGAATGCACAGCAGAATCTAACACCATTTCGAGTACGAGTATCGCCGCAGTGGGTTATGTAAATGTCGCGAAGAACTACTTTCGCC
>NW_017104665.1:0-709 GCF_001263275.1 Habropoda laboriosa
TATTTCAGTTTATATTCGTTAAAACACGTTTCACGTAGCGAAACATGCAAAATAAAGTGGAAAAAGCCGTTTGCACAAATGCAACACATCTTTGTCTCGAGAAAACAGCAGAATTTCAGTTTATATTCGTTAAAACACGTTTTACTTGGCGAAACATGCCAAATGGAAAGAAAACAGTCGTTTGCAGTACTGCAAAACACCTGTGTCACGAGAAAACAGCAGTATTTCAGTTTGTATTTGATAAAACACGATTTACGTTGCGAAACATGCATAACAAAGGGATAACAGTCGTTTGCACTACTGCAAAATGTATTTGTCTGGAGAAAACAGCAGTATTTACGTTTATCTGAGATAAAACACGTTATACTTTGCGAAACATGCAAAATAAAGAGAAATCAGTCGTCTGCAGTACTGAAAAACGTCTTCGACCCGAGAAAACAGCAGTATTTCAGTTTATATTCGTTAAAACACGTTTCACGTGGCGAAACATGCAAAATAAAGAGAAAACAGTCGTTTGCACTACTGCAACACGTCTTTGTCGCGAGAAAACAGCAGTATTTACGTTTATCTGCGATAAAACACGTTATACTTCGCGAAACATGCAAAATAAAGAGGAGCAGTCGTTTGCAATTCTGCAAAACGTCTTTGTCTCGTGAAAACAGCAGTATTTCAGTTTATATTCGTTAAAACACGTTTCACGTGGCGAAAC
>NW_017104666.1:0-305 GCF_001263275.1 Habropoda laboriosa
TGGTACCGAATTCAAATTTGAGGTTTGTGTTTTCAATAGCTCAAACAGTTCCCGTGTTACTGTAAAACGAAGCGAATATACAAATATAACGACGGCTAGGTGATAGTAGTTCATCGCGATTTTCACGTAACGTACCGGTACGATGCTCGTACTCTGAATGGAGTTCTATTCTGTTATGCATTCTGAAAATCGGCATCGAATTTTCGTACTACAATGGTGGGAGCAAATACAGATAACTAAATATTTGGACATTAAAAATAATCGCTACAAATAAATATTCCCAAAGAAATCTTACCTCTTTTTGA
>NW_017104667.1:0-5806 GCF_001263275.1 Habropoda laboriosa
ACGGCGGCTAGGCGATAGTAGTTCTTCGTGACTTCCACATAACATACTGCGGCGGTATTCGTACTCTAATGGAGATTGATTCTGTTAGCATTCTGCACGTGGCGTCGAATTTTCGAACTACGATGGTGGAGGAAAATACAGATAATTAAATATTTCGACCTTAATAATAATTCCTAAAACTAAATGTGACCCACGAAATCTTACCATTTCTTGATACCGAATACAAAGGTGTGCTTTGATTGTTCAATATCACAAAGGTTGCCCTGTTACTGTTAATCGAAGCGAATATAGACATGTAACGCCGCACATGGTTATAGTAGTTCTTAGCGACCTTCGCATATCATACTGGGACGATTCACCTTCTCTAAATGGCGTACTGTTGTTCCATGAATTCTGGACGCCGGCGTCGAATTTTCGAACTACGATGTGGGGGAAAACACAAATAATTAAATATTTCGTCGTTAGACATAATTCCAATAAATAAATGTTCCCAACGGAATCTTACCTTTTTTTGGTACCGAATAAAAATGTGTGGCCCGTTTTTTCAATAGATCAAAAGGTCCCGTGTTACTGATAAACAAAACGAATATTCACCTATTACGTCGCGCTTGGAGATAATATTTCTTCGCGATTTGCACCTAACGTACCGGTACGATACTCGTATTCGAAATGGAGTACGATTCTGCTATGCAATCGGGACTTCGGCGTCGAATTCTCTCAGTACGATGGTGGGGGCAAATACAGATAACGAAATATTTCCACTTTAAAGATAATTCCTTTAGCTAAATGTATAACATAAATCTTACAATTTTTCCACCCCGAATATAAAGGTGTGCTCTGTTATTCAAAGCTCAAACGGTTCCAGTGTTACTGTTAAACGAAGCGAATGTACACCTATAATGTCGGCTAGGCGGGAGTATTTATTCGCGATTTTCACATAAGGTACTTGGGCGATACTCGTACTCCTAAAGGCGTACGATTCTGCTATGCATTCTGGACGTCGGCGTCGTATTTTCGAAATACGATCTCTGGCGAAAATACAGATAATTAAATATTTCGAATTTAAATATGATTCCTTTAGCTTAATGTATTCAACGAAATCTCACAATTTTTTTATCCTGAATATAAAGGTGTGCTCGGTTCTTCAATATCTCAGAAGGTTGCCGAGTTACTGTTAAACGAAGCGAATATACACCTCTAACGTCGGCATGGCGATAGTAGTTCTTCGCGATTTTCACGTAACGTACCGGAACGATACTCGTACTCAAAATAGAGGATGATTCTGCTATGCATTCTGGACGTCGGCGTCGAATTTTCGAACTACTTTGGTGGGGGCAAAAACAGATAATTAAATATTTCGAATTTAAATATAATTTCTTCAGCTTAATGTATCCAACGAAATCTTACAATTTGTTCATCCCGAATATAAAGGTGTGCTTGGTTCTTCAATATCTCACACGGTTGCCGTGTTACTGTAAAACGGAAGCGAATATACAAATATAACGTCGGCTAGGTGATCGTAGTTCTTCGCGATTTTCACGTAACGTACCGATACGATACTCGTACTCAAAATAGAGTATGATTCTGCTACGCATTCTGGACGACGGCGTCGAATATAAGAACTACGATGTTGGGGGCAAATACAGATAATTAAATATTTCGACATTAAAAATAGTTCCTAAAACTAACGGCGTCGAATTTACGAAATCCGATAGTGGGGCAAATACAGATAATTAAATATTTCGACGTTAAAAATATTCGCTGCAAATAAATGTTCCCTACGAAATCTTACCATTTTTGGATACCGAATACGAAGTTGTGGTTTGTTACTTCAATATCTCTCACGACTGCTGTGTTACTGTTAAATGAAGCGAATATACACCTATAACGTCGGCTAGGCGATAGTAGTTCTCGAGACATTAACATAACATACTGCGGCGTTTTTCGTACTCTAATGCTGTTGTATTCCGCTATGCATTCTGGACGTGGCTTCGAATTTTCGAACGATGATGGTGGGTGGAAAACACAGATAATTAAATATTTCGACGTTAATAATAATTCCTGAAACTAAATGTTACCAATGAAATCTTACCTTTTTTTGTTACCGTATTCAATGGTGTGGTTTGTTTTTTCATTAGCACAAAATGTTCCCGTGTTACTGTTAAACGAAGCGAATATACACATATAACGTCCCGCTTGGAGATAGTATTTCTGGGCGACCTTCGCATATCATACTGCGACGATTCTCGTACACTAAATGGCGTACGGTTCTGCATTGCATTCAGCACGCCGGCGGCGAATTCTCGAACTACGATTTGGGAGAAAATACAGGTAATATAAATATTTCGACTTTAAATATAAATCCTAAAACTAAATGTGAACAACGTAATCTTACCTTTTTTTGGTAAAGAATACAAAGTTGTGGTTTGTTTTCTCATTAGCTCAAAAGGTTCCCGTGTTTCTGTTAAACGAAGAGAATATTCGCATATTACGTCGCGCATGGAGTTAGTATTACTTCACGATATTCACGTAACGTACCAGTTCGATACTCGTACTCTAAATGGACTACGATTCTGCTATGCATGCTGGACATCGGCGACGACTTCCCTCTCTACCATGGTGGGGGCAAATACAGATAACTAAATATTTCGACTTTAAAAATAATTCCTAAAACTAAATGTGACAAACGAAATCTTACCATTTTTTAATAACGAATACAAAGGTTTGCTTGGATCTTCAAGATCTCACATGGCTGCCGTGATTCTTTTAAACGAAGCGAATATGCACCTATAACGTCGCGCTTGGAGATAGTATTACATCGCAATTTTCACATAACGTACCGGTACGATACTCGTACTTTAAATGGAGTACGATTCTGCTGTGCATTCTGGACATCGATGTCGAATATAAGAACTAGGATGGTAGGGGCAAATACAGATATTTAAATATTGCGACGTAAAAAATGATTTCTAAAACTAAATGTGACCAACGAAATTTTACCTTTTTTTGGTACCGAATACAAAGTTGTGGTTTGTTATCCAAAGCTCAAAGGGTTCAGGTCTTACTGTTAAACGAAGCGAATATACACATATAACGTCGCACATGGTTATAGTTTTACTTCCGACCTTCGTATATCATACTGGGACGATTCACGTCCTCTAAATGGCGAACGGCTATGCTAGGCATTCGGTACGCCGGCGTCGAATTTTCGACCTACGATGTGGTGGAAAATACAAATAACTAAATAATTAGACGTCAAAAATAATTCCTAAAACTAAATGTAACCAAAGAAGTATTACCATTTCTTGATACCGAATACAAAGGTGTGCTTTGTTCTTTCAATAGCTCAAACGGTTCCAATGTTACAGATAAACGAATAGAATATAAACATATACCGTCACGCTAGAGATATTATTTCTTCGTGATTTTCACGTAACTTACCGGTACGATACACGTTCTCTAAATGGAGTACGATTCCGCTAAGCATTCTTGACATCGGCGTCGAATTTTCGAACTACGATAGTGGGGCAAATACAGATAATTAAATATTTCGACGTTAAAAATATTCGCTGCAAATAAATGTTCCCTACGAAATCTTACCCATTTTGGTACCGAATACGAAGTTGTGGTTTGTTCTGTCAATAGCTGTGACGGTTTCCGTGTTACTCTTAAACGAAGCGAATATACACCTATCACGTCGCGCTTGGAGATAGTATTTCTTCGCGATTATCACGAAACGTACCGGTAAGATACTCGTACTCTAAATGGATTACGATTCTGCTATGCATTCTGGTCTCTGGCGTCGAATTTCCGTACTACAATGTGGGCGAAAATACAGATAATTAAATATTTCGACTTTAAGTATAATTCCTTCAGCTAAATATATACAATAAATCATACAATTTTTTGATCCCAAATATAAAGGTGTGCTTGGTTCTTCAATATCTCACACGGTTGCCTTGTTACTGTTAAAGGAAGCGAATATACACATATAACGTCTCACTTGGTAATAGTAGTTCTTCGCGACCTTCGCTAATAATACTGGTACGATTCACGTCCTCTAAATGGCGTACGGTTCTGCTATGCATTCTGGACCCCGGCGTAGAATTTTCGAACTACGATGGCGGGGGAAAATATAGACATTTAAATACTTCACCGTTAATATTAATTCCTAAAAGTAAATGTGACCAACGAAATCTTACCATTTTTGGATACCGAATACAAAGTTGTGGTTTGTTACTTCAATATCTCTCACGACTGCTGTGTAACTGTTAAATGAAGCGAATATTACACCTTTAACGTCGGCTAGGCGATAGTAGTTCTCGAGACATTAACATAACATACTGCGGCGTTTTTCGTACTCTAATGCTGTTGTATTCCGCTATGCATTCTGGACGTGGCTTCGAATTTTCGAACTATGATGGTGGGTGGAAAACACAGATAATTAAATATTTCGACGTTAATAATAATTCCTGAAACTAAATGTGACCAATGAAATCTTACCATTTTTTGGTACCGAATACAAAGGTGTGGTTTGTTTTTTCAATAGTTCAAACGGTTCCAGTGTAACTGTAAAGCGAAGCGAATATACACATATAACGTCGCACTTGGAGATAGCATATCCTCGCGATTTTGACGTAACGTACCACTACGATAATCGTACTCCAAATGGAGTACATTTCTGCTATGCATTCTGGACATCGGCGTCGAATTTCCGAACAACGAAGGTGGGGGCAAAAACAGATTATTCAATATTTCGACTTTAAATATAATTCCTTCAGCTAAATGTGACCAACGAAACCTTACCTCTTTTTGGTACCGAATACAAAGGTGTGGTTTTTTTTTTCAATAGTTCAAACGGTTCCAGTGTTACTGTTAAACGAAGCAAATTTACACATATAACGTCGCACATTGTTATAGAAGTTCTTTGAGACTTTCGCAAATCATACTGGGACGATTCAGGTGCTCTAAATTACGAACGGTTCTGCTATGCATTCTGAACGCTGGCGTCGAATTTTCGAACCACGATGTCGCAGGAAAATACAGATAATTAAATATTTCGAAGGTAAAAATAATTCCTAAAACTAAAAGTGACCATCGAAGTCTTACCTTTTTTTGGTACCGAATTCTAAGGTGAGGTCTGTTTTTTCAATAGCTCAAACGTTTCCCGTGTTACTGTAAAACGAAGCGAATATACACCTATAACGTCGCGCTTGGATATAGTATTTCTTCGCGATTAACACGTTACGTACCAGTACGATGCTCGTGCTCTAAATGGAGTACCATTCTGCTATGCATTCTGGACATCGGCGTCGATTTCTCGAACTACTTTGGTGGGGGCAAATACAGATAAGTAAATATTTCGTCGTTAATAATAATACCTAAAACTAAATGTGACCAACGAAATCTTTCCATATTTTGATACCGAATACAAATGTATGCATTGTTATTCAAAACTCAAACAGTTCCAGTGTTACAGTTAAACGAAACGAATATGCACATATAACGTCGTTCTTGGAGATGGTATTCCTTCGCGACTTTCACGTAAGGTACCAGTACGATACTCGTACTCTAAATGGAGTACATTTCTGCCATGCATTCTGGACATCGGCGTCGAATTTACGAACTACGATAGTGTGGCAAATACAGATAATTAATTATATCGACTTTAAAAATATTCCCTCCAAATATTTGTTCCCAAAGAAATCTTACCGTTTTTGGTCACGAATATAAATGTGTGCTGGTTTCTTCAATATCTCCCACGGTTCCCGTGTTACTGTTAAACGGAGCGAATATACAAATATAA
>NW_017104668.1:0-330 GCF_001263275.1 Habropoda laboriosa
GTTACGTGAAAATCGCGAAGAAATAATATCTCTAGCGTGACGGTATATGTTTATATTCGCTTCGTTTAACAGGAACACGTGATCCGGTAGAGCTATTGAAAAATCAAACCACAACTTTGTATTCAGTACCAAAAAATGGTAAGATTTCGATGGTCACATTTAGTTTTAGGAATTATTATTAACGTCCAAATAATAAATTATCTGTATTTTCCACCACCTTCGAAGTTCGAAAATTTGACGCCGGGGTCCAGAATGCATAGTAGATCAGTACGCCATTTAGAGGACGAGAATCGTCCCAGTATGATTAGCGAAGGTCGCGAAGAACTACTA
>NW_017104669.1:0-247 GCF_001263275.1 Habropoda laboriosa
ACAATAGACTGAATAACAATTCATTTTAAATATACATATTAGAAATTTTCCTTTTATAACAACCATAAATCATTTTACCAAATACTGGTACTTGCTAGACGTTTAATAAAAGACATTGCATATTTTCCTTTGGGTTCTTTTAAATACAATAATCAATTAATTTCTTCAATTAGCGATACTCGCGTGGAATACTCCGCTTCGAATAAAATAATTCGAAATTATTTTGACGATTTAGGAAATTAAAATT
>NW_017104670.1:0-312 GCF_001263275.1 Habropoda laboriosa
GACCAACGAAATCTTACCATTTTTTGATACCGAGTACAAAGTTGTGGTTTGTTATTTCAATATCTCTCCCGACTGCCGTGTTACAGTTGAATGAAGCGAATATACACCTATAACGTCGGCTAGGCGATAGTAGTTCTTCGCGACATTAACATAACATACTGCGGCGTTATTCGTACTCTAATGCTGTTTGATTCCGCTGTGCATTCTGGACGTGGGGTCGAATTTTCGAACTATGATGGCAGGGGAAACCACAGATAATTAAATATTTCGACGTTAATAATAATTCCTACAACTGTATGTTACCAACGAAAT
>NW_017104671.1:0-218 GCF_001263275.1 Habropoda laboriosa
CTAAATTTCACACTAACTTGGACCAACCCTTTGAACCCATGAATTCCCATCTAAAAAAAGTGATTACCTATACTATCTAATCAGAGCAATACCGAAAGTACAAATGAACCAGAAATCATCCGCTAAATTTCGCACTAACCTAGATTAACCCTTTGAGCCCAGTGAACTCACGTATCCAATCAGAGCGCTGCCAAAAACGAATGCAAACAAATCTAAAA
>NW_017104672.1:0-294 GCF_001263275.1 Habropoda laboriosa
TAAATCGTGTTTTAACGAATATACACTGAAATACTGCTGTTTTCTCGCGACAGACCGCGTTTTGCAGTACTGCAAACGAATGTTTTCTGTTTATTTTCCATGTTTCTTCACGTAAATCGTGTTCTAACGAATATAAACTGTAATACTGCTGTTTTCCCGCGACAAACCGCGTTTTGCAGTACTGCAATCCAATGTTTTCTCTTTATTTTGCATGTTTCGCCACGTAAATCTTGTTTTAGCGAATATAAACTGTAATACTGCTGTTTTCCCGCGACAAACCGCGTTTTGCAGTAC
>NW_017104673.1:0-237 GCF_001263275.1 Habropoda laboriosa
TTTCTTTGGGAACAATTATTTGTAGGGAATATTTTTAAAGTCGAAATATTTAGTTACCTGTATCTGCCACTACCGTCGTAGAGAGAAAATTCGACGCCGATATCCAGAATGCACAGCAGAAATGTACTCCAATTATAGCACGAGTATCGTACAGGTAAGTTAAGTAAAAATCGCCAAGAAATACTAACAGCATGCGCGACGTTATAGCTGTATATTCCCTTCGTTTAACAGTAACAC
>NW_017104674.1:0-602 GCF_001263275.1 Habropoda laboriosa
TTGAATAACAAACCACACCTTTGTATACCGGCACCAAAAAATGGTAAGATTTCGTTGGTCACCGTTAGATTTAGGAATTATTATTAACTTAGAAATATTTAATTAACTGTATTTGCCCCCACAATCGTAGTTCATATATTCGACGCCGTCATCCAGAATGCATAGTAGAACCGTACGCCATTTAGAGTACGATTATCGTCCCGGTACGTTACGTAAAAGTCGCGAAGAATTACTATCTCCATGCGCGACGTTATAGGTGTATATTCGCATCGTTTAACAGTAACCCCGCAACCGTGTGAGCTATTGAAATAACAAACCACACTTTCGTATTCGGTACCAAAAAAAGGTAAGATTTCGATGGGAACATTTATTTGTTGGAATTATTTCTAACGTCGAATTATTTAGTTATTTGTATTTTCCCCCACCATCATAGTTCTTATATTCGACGCCGTCGTCCACAATGCAAAGCAGAATCGTACGCAATTTATACGATTATCGCCCCGGTACGTTACGTAAAAGTCGCGAAGAATTACTATTTTCCATGTGCGACGTTGTATGTGTATATTCGCATCGTTTATCAGTAACACCGGAATCGTTTGAGC
>NW_017104675.1:0-1097 GCF_001263275.1 Habropoda laboriosa
AAAATCGCGAAGAAATACTATATGCAAGCGCGACGATATAGGTGTAAATACGCTTCGTTTAACAGTAACAAGGAAACCGTTTGAGCTTGTGAAAAAAGAATCCACTCCTTTGTATTCGGTACCAAAAAAAGGTAGGCTCTCGTTGGCCACATTTAGATTTAGGAATTACTTTTATCGTCGCAATATTTAGTTAACTGTATTTGCCCCCACCATCGTAGATAGAATATTCGACGCCGGCGTCCAGAATGCATAGCAGAACCGTGCGCCATTTAGAGTATGAATATCTCCGCAGTATGTTATGTTACTGTCGCTACGAACTACTATCTCCTAGCCGACGTTATAGGTGTATATTCGCTTCGTTTAACAGTAACACGGCAACCCTGTGAGATATTGAAGAACCAAGCACACCTTTATATTCGGGATCAAAAAATTTTACGGTACCCTTGGTTACATTTAGCCGAAGGAATTATATTTAAAGTCGAAATATATGATAATCTGTATTTTCCCACACATTGTAGTTCGAAAATTCGACGCCGAAGTCCAGATTGCACAGGAGAATCGTACTCCATTTGGAGTACGAGTATCGTACCGGTGCGTTACGTGAAAAACGCGAAGGAATACTTTCTCCAAGCGCGTCGTTTAGGTGTATATTCGCTTCGTTTTGCAGTATCACGGCAACAGCTTGAGCTATTAAAAAAACAATCCAGACCCTTGTATTCGGTACCAAAAAGAGGTTAGATTTCGATGGTCACATTTAGTTGTAGGAATTATTTTGCAAGTCGGTATAATTAATTATCTGTATTTGCCCCACCATCGTGTTTCGAAAATTCGACGCCGATGACCAGAATGCATACCAGAATCGACCTCCACTTAGAGTACGAGTATCGTACCGGTACGTTGAGTGTATATCGCGAAGAAATACTATCTCCAAGCGCGACGTTATAGGTGTATATTCGCTTCGTTTAACAGTAACACGGCAACCGATAAGCTATTGAAATATCAAACCCAAACTATTTATTCGTTACCAAAAAAAGGTAAGATTTCGTTGGGAACATATATTTGTCGGAATTATTTCTAACGCCGAAACATTTAATTAT
>NW_017104675.1:4510-4977 GCF_001263275.1 Habropoda laboriosa
ATACTTAACGTCGAAATATTTAATTAGCTGAATTTTCTCTCACATCGTAGTTCGAAAATATGACGCCGGTGTCCAGAATGCATAGCAGAATCGTACTACATTTCGAGTATGAGTATCGTACCAGTACGTTACGTGAAAATCGCGGAGGAATACTATCACCAAGTGCGATGTTATATGTGTAAATTCGCTTCGTTTAACAGTAACACGGGAAACGTTTGAGCTTTGAAAAGCAAACTACAACTTTGTATTCGTTACCAAAAAAAGGGTAAGGTTTCGGTGGTCACATTTAGCTTTAGGAATTATTTTTAACTTCGAAGTTTTTAATTATCTGTATTTGACCCACCGTCATAGTTCGAAAATTCGACACCGCTGTCCAGAATGCATAGCAGAATCGTACTACATTACGAGTACGAGTATCGTACCAGTACGTTACGTGAAAATCGCGGAGGAATACTATCTACAAGCGC
>NW_017104676.1:0-475 GCF_001263275.1 Habropoda laboriosa
GGCGATGGAAAAATCCAGCCACGCCGCTGTGCGTTTTCAGCGGATGAGCCCTTTCGTTACGTTAGCAGTCAACCGGGCAAATGCCCCGCCGTCGACTGCCACCGCATCCACGGGGAACCACGGGAAGGCGGACTCACCAGTACACGCAAGTACTGCGCTCTGACCCTGTTACAGGCGAAGGATCGAAAGGAGGGTAATGGTTAGGATGGACGAGGATATGTTGGGGCAACAGAGGAAGGGTATCGTCATTTGTTGGCCCTCCTAAAGAGGTGCCTGCATTCCCTCACGATATCGCTCACCGGGTTGCAAAGCTCAGGAAGGTGGGGTTGCAAATCCCAGCGGGAAACGGCATCCGCTCCTTGCCTACCGCGTACCAAGTGGCCCGGTGACGACGCCCCGCAAGAAGGCCTTACACCTTATTTTGGAACTTCGCCCAGGATTGGCCGCAGCGTAGTGCGTTCGAAGCTCAGGATAC
>NW_017104677.1:0-454 GCF_001263275.1 Habropoda laboriosa
ATAATTAAATGTTTCGAATTTAAAGATAATTCCTTCAGCTAAATGTATCCAACGAAATCTTGCAATTTTTTATCCCGCATATAAAGGTGTGCGTGGTTCTTCAATATCTCACACGGTTGCCGTGTTACTGTTAAACGAAGGGAATATACACATCTAACGTCGGCTAGGCGCTAGTAGATCATCGAGATTTTCACATAACCTACTGCGGCGATATTCGTACTCTAAATGGTATTTGATTCTGCTATGCATTCTGGACGTCCGCATCGAATTTTCGAACTACGATGGTGGGGGAAAATGCAGATTGTTAAATATTTGGACGTTAAAAATAATTCCTAATACTAAATGTGACAAACGAAATCCCACATCTTTTTGATACCGAATACAAGGTTGAGCTTTGTTATTCAGAGCTCAAACGGTTCCGGTGTTACTGTTAAACGAAGCGAATATACACATA
>NW_017104678.1:0-8117 GCF_001263275.1 Habropoda laboriosa
CCACCCGATCTTTAACACGAATGTTAAAATGTTTCGAGTGCCGCTCGACTACCTCGTACGGACCGTCGAACGCTGGTTGTAAGGCGCCTTTCGGCGCGCCGTGCCTCACGAACACGTGTGTCGTTGTGTTGAGGTCTTTGAATATGAATATTGCTTTGTTTCCGTGGCGCGTTATAGGTGCCGGTCGCAAGCCACGGAAATGTTGGCGCAAGTTTGCGACAAACGTTTCGTCGCTCACACTTACGGCTCGTTGGTTCGTTAACAATTCACCCGGCAAGCGGATCGGCTCGCCGTACACCATTTCGGCGGGAGTCGCCTTGATGTCATCTTTCCAGGCGGCTCGGATGCCTAGCAACACGACCGGCAACGCTGCGGCCCAGCCATCCGCGTGGCACGCGATTGCCGACTTCATTTGTTGGTGGAATCGTTCCACCATACCGTTCGCTGCCGGGTGGTACGCGGTCGTGCGCAGGTGTTTGGTACCGATCAGGAGCGACAATTGCTTGAATAATGTCGATTCAAACTGTCGACCCTGATCGGTCGTGATTCTCAGGGGTGCCCCGTATCGGGCGATCCACCCCAAGAGTAGCGCGTACGCCACCGTCTCGGCCGTGATATCCTCGACGGGGAAAGCCTCCGGCCAGCGCGTGTAACGGTCGACGCACGTTACGCAATACCGGTATCCCCTTGACGTCGGCAACGGGCCGACGATGTCCACGTGGACATGCTCGAAACGCGCCGAGGGCACACTGAAACTGCCGACGGGAGTAGACACGTGCCTACTAATTTTTGCGCGCTGACAAGGCATGCATGACCGCGTCCAGTTCTTGCAGTCTTTCTGCATACCCGGCCACACGAAACGTTGCGCGATTAGTTTAGCGGTTGCCTTGGCACCGGGGTGCGCAAGGTTATGTAGCGACTTAAATACGTTTTCTCGGAACTGCCTCGTTACGAATGGTCGTAACAAGGGAGTCGAAACGTTGCAATACAACTCGATGTTGTCATTCGGTAATGCTATTTTCTTAATATTAAGGGAGGAGTCGGTCGACCGCAGGAATGTTCGTAGTTCCTCGTCCTCCCGTTGCGATTCCGCGAGTCTCGCGTAGTCGATCGCGGTCGAAATTTCTGCCACCCGCGACAAGGCATCGGCGACTATGTTGTCTTTACCGGACACGTGCCGGATGTCGGTAGTGTATTGGCCGATAAGGTCTAGATAACGGAATTGTCGCGGGGTGTGTTTTTCGGGACGCTGCGCGAAAGCGAAGGTGATCGGCTTATGGTCCGTGAAAATTGCGAATACACGTCCCTCGATCATGTGCCGAAAATATCGCACGGCCCTGTATACGGCTAACAGTTCGCGATCGTACGGGCTATACTTGCGTTCGGCCGGCGTTAGTTTCCTGGAAAAGAAGGCCAGCGGCTGCCATCCGTCGCACGATCGCTGCTGCAGTACTGCGCCTACCGTGAAGTCTGATGCGTCGCTGAAAATCGCCAGGGGCAGCGTGGTGTCGGGATGAGCCAAGAGGGTTGCATGTGCCAGGCTCTCCTTGCACGCGTCGAAAGCCTCGATCCGTTCCGAAGTCCATTCGACGGGTGCTCAGCCTTTCACGTTTCCCTGCAGGGCTGCGTTGAGTGGCGCCTGTATTTCAGCGGCTGCTTTTACGAAACGTCGGTAAAAGTTAATTATGCCCAGGAACTGTCGCAGTTCTTTCACTGTTCCTGGACGCGGGAAAGTTCGAATTGCTTCGACTTTTTCTGCGAGCGGTTGCGTACCGCTTGCGGACACTGAGTATCCTAAAAATGTCACTTCCGGCGCACCAAACACGCACTTCGCACAATTGACGAGGACACCGTGTTCGTTCAAGCGACTAAAAAGTTCGCGTAGGTGCCTCTCGTGTTCCTCGACTGAGCTCGATGCGATTAAAATATCGTCTATATACACGTAGCACCAGTCGAGGCCGCGTAGCACTTCGTCCATAAACCTCTGGAATGTCTGCGCCGCGTTTCGCAGGCCGAAAGACATCCAGGAGAACTCGAAGAGGCCGAAGGGGGTCGTGATAGCTGTTTTCGCGATGTCGTCCGGATTCACGGGAATCTGGTTGTACGCGCGCACTAAGTCTATCGTGGAAAACACGCTTTTTCCCGCTAAGCGCTGCGCGAAGTCTTCGATGTGCGGCACCGGGTATTTGTCCGGGATTGTTCTCGCGTTTAACGACCGGTAATCACCGCACGGTCGCCATTCGCCGCTCTTTTTCGGGGCCATGGTGAGGGACGGAACAGCACGACGGTCCGAGAGCTGTTGGTCCTCGGCCCTACACCTTTCCGCCTGAAATTACTAATCAACGTGCCCTTTGAGTGGCACTCACCCTTCCATTGCGCCCTTAGCGCGCTTTTCCTTGGAAGGAGTGGGGCCCTACCTGCGGGTGCGTGGAATCTTCGCTGTCCTTTGGTGACGCGTCGGAAATTCCCGCCAGGTCAACCCTCGGCCGAAAGTGCCGTTATACACGCGTGTGGATTGACCCTTCAGGAATACCTGGTTTATGACACGTCTTCGGTTATTGAGGACGCGGATGGCTGCAATGCCATTGATGTGAAGTGTGGTAGTGCCCAACGTACGTATGGTTGCAGGTGAAATACTGGCGATTTCAATCCTTTCCTTCGATGTGAATGATGCGAAGTTGTTTAATACGTCGGCATCTACTAAATTGACGGCTGATCCTCCGTCGATCAAAAATTCTCCTTCGCCTGTCTTTAGTTCCGGGACCTTGACTCTGATTCGGGCTGCTGGTGCTTCCTTGATGAGCCTCCGCGAATCTCGTCGGTGAACCGAACCGTTCGGCGAAGTGGTAAACGATCGTCCGTCATCTCGCCGGTATGACGAACGCGATCGTAGTTTAAATTATTCGTAGGAGAGTTGCGTGCCATCCCATTTCTGGACTTGAACTCTTTCCTTTCTTTTTCTTTACAACTTTTTCCGTCATGACCTCGTGTGCCACAATTCCAACAATATATTTTCTTCTTGTTGAATGTTTCCTTTTCCCTAGGACGATGAGCATCTGGAGAGGGACTTCTTCTAAGGGGGAACACTTGTGTTCTCCTCGGTCGCTCTTCATGGTCGGTATCCGAACCAGATGTACTCGTGCCTCGGAATCTTTGACGATGCGGTGAAGGTGACTGCGGGTAGGCCACCCTTGGCCTACGCTTATTTTCCCAGCGGGAATTTTCTTCACCGAGGTGCTGGCGCCGGTTTCTTAACCGTTGGTCCACTTGAAGTACGGCGTCAAAGGCGTCGTCAAGTGTTTCTATCTTCCTGTCTAGCGTCGAAGTCCTCCAGGCAATGCGATCGGGTAGTCCGTCGAGGAAATTTTCCAACACATCCTTTTCCATTTCTTGGATGATTGTTTCGTTGGGAATTCCGTATCGGTCGCGGATCGCGGTGCGCGTGGAATGAACCAAGTTACTGACGCGACTAATATATTTGTTTAACGATTCGTCCGCACGTATCTTGAGTCGCGATATTTCCCCTTGGAGGAATGCTAGGTCGCGCCCAGGTGCGAAACATTTCTTCAAATGTTTTAAAAATTCCGGTACGTTTGCAAACGATTTTCCTTGCACTCGTGTTCTTGCTGCACCGGTGAGTTTTGTATAAACCATCGCGAGGTACTCAGGTTCGGTATCTCGCGGAATTAGTGTTAGACCGTCCTCTACGCGTTGCGCGAAAGTCGACAAAGGCGGATTCTCGCCGTCGAAAATAGGTAAAGAGGAAACGGCTGATTGTAAGCAGCTACGCTGCGTAAGTATGGCCATAGAATTTGCCATTGAAATGGTAAGGTTCGCGATTTCGTCGGGCGGAAGCGAAGCTTGTTGCCTTGCCATCCTGAATAATTAAAGTTGTAACGTTTTGTATAGCTATCCCACCGCTGTCACCAGTTTGTTATAAAACGGGTGTGTGCACGGCTTGTTCCACCGCTATCACCCTTTTATTATAGGGGTTTACGACTCGCGTTCCGAATGGTCGTCGGCAGGCTGTCAGGTGTTCGCGGACTTCGACCGGTATCACCAGCCTTGCGACGTCGTTCGGGTTTTGGTCCTGATATAAAGGCGCGTGTTTCCCGATTCGCGGTAGACGTGGGTGTAGATAGGAGGGTTCGGACGTGCCAACGTATGGTTAACGAAGGTGTCCGAAGGAGATGGACCATTCGGCGTATGGTTAACGCCGCGTGCCACCGGACAGTGTGTCGTAGGTGAGATAGGAGGTCTCGGACGTGCCAACGTATGGTTAACGAAGGTAGCCGGAGGAGGTAGTTTATTCGGGATTGGTTAACGACGCGTGACACCGGAGGATGTGTCGGGTGTAAGACAGGAGTGCTCGGACGTGCCAACGTATGGTTAACGAAGGTAGCCGAAGGAGATGGTCCACTAGCGTATAATTTACACCGTGTGCCACCGGATATGAAGGTGTTCGGTGTAAGACGGGAGGGCTCGGACGTGCCAACGTATGGTTAACGAAGGTAGCCGGAGGAGGTAGTTTATTCGGGATTGGTTTGCGACGCGTGACACCGGAGGATGTGTCGGGTGTAATACAGGAGTGCTCGGACGTGCCAACGTATGGTTAACGAAGGTAGCCGAAGGAGATGGACCCCTAGCGTATAGTCAACGCTATGTGCCACCGGATATTGTGGTGTTTGGTATTCGCGAGTCGTAGTCGTTGATATACCTCGAGCGGTAAAGGTATATCTGTTGTGGGGTTAGCTGGTACGTTACTATACACTACTCTATATTACTATATTCTATTATAATTACAATGTTTAATGTTAGTCGATTCTTGACTCGGCAAGAATCTCCCTTCTCAACTTTACGCGGTGAGAGCGCGGAGGAGTCGTAGACAGTATTATTTTGATTGACACTTACGAAGTACGTACGCAACGTTTTATTGCTCGAAGGGGACTGGAACCCGATCTTGCTCGTATCAATTCTCTGACGGACAGAGTAACGTTATGTTCAAAATCTGAATTAGAGACTGCCCCCGATCGTCGAAAATCCGGCCCTTTTTACACCGAAAACTAAGATTTTTGGTGGTGGGGAACGTTAGATTTCCGTGGGAATGGAATGCGAGCTCATCCCTTTGCTAGGCGACTATCGGGGGGGTGCGTGTTAGACTAAACATTCGGCGCCGCACGCTTCGGGTAGAACGCGTACGTAACATATCGATAAAAAATAAAGATCACTACAATTTTTTTAAATGAAACCATATATTTTTGTATGTGCCAGTCAGTGCATATTTGAGTTCTCTTCAAAAAATTATTAGAAAACTTAGGTCGAAAATTGATTAATTTAGAAATTATGATTTTTGTCTCGAACGCCCATATACTCGAAACACTACGTCTCACCGAGCTTCAAAAGGAATCTCCTAATTCTTACTCATGCGCTCAGGTTGCTCGAGCGTCACGTTGCGACGTAGATATTTGGCGGAAAGAGCCCAACAGGATTCGCACACGGCAGAGCTACCGCTACACTTGGGTGAGATCACAAGGACGGTATAGTGGGAGACGGAGGTAGGCCATAGTGGGGGGCCCATCGTCCACGATTCTGGCATCACTGCTGCTGGCAGCACAGTCGCTGTGCGTTGTGCGTTGACTAGTTTAAGTTGAGTCGTGACTGTGATTGAGACGTTCGTTATATTCGTTCGAAACAGACATACACGTGCAAAAATGCCAACAGCGGAGGGAGAAATAGAAAAAGAGAACTATCTTTTGGCCAATATCGTGTTGTGCAGTTAACACGTGTGCGTACACGTTTGTTCCTGGTGATCTAGAAAATATGGGAAACGTCCGAGTGAATCTTCCAGTGTTGTACAATTAATTTGACACAGAAGAAACGAAGTTCCTTGTACGTTTTCAAAGCTTACACCACGTGGTACTTTACAAACTTCATAATACGTAAGTATTACTATATAAATTTGTATGGGATGAATTTTTTATTCGAACCCGAATTTTTTATAATATCCAGTCATACGTGTGATATAGTTTATATACCAAATTACTACGAAAGCAAGTTGTATTCACACGGTATTAACAGTAGCCTATATTATCCTTCGATACAAGAAGTATTCGATTTATAAACAACGGTTGAACATAAAACCCACCGTGAAGGACTATTTAACACTGGAACTATCGACAAAAAGACGAAGCTATTTCTACCAAAACCAGTCAAAATGACGTCTTTAAAAAATACGTAATAATAGAATGTTTTTATATTTATTGGGTTATTAGTTTCTTACAAAAGAAATTACGTGTTATGTAATACATTTTTGGTTTTATTAACCCATTTAGGACCATGATTTCTAAATGAGGATTGGTAGTTTGTACATTAGCTTCTCGTGATTCCATCCTTAGTTTTACATTTTCAGCGGCATTTTCAATAGTAAGTTCATCTGCTAGTTGAAACATAAAATCTTTTCAGGATATCTTTTCACCTGTTGTTTTCTTATAGCCGATTCAAGCATTTATGCCAGCTAGATCTAAAATGTTAAAAAATACTTGAAGTAGCTATCTTCTTGATCCTGATTTGACGCGATATTTCTTCGCCATTTAGTCCGCATTGTCTACACCAAATTTAGTCGTATTATAAAATTCAACTGTTTCAGGTATGCGCTTGTTACTTTTATCAATTCTGACCGATTTATGTTTCGAACTCAATAAAAAAACTTTTTTCTTTGGTTTACTTTTGTAAATTGTAAGAGCACACCCATTTGATTTATAAAGTAACGATGAAAGATGAGCCATATTATCCTTCTTCGTTTTACAAATTTTTGGTAGTTCCCTTTTGTTTCCGCGTATAGCACCAACCAATGTGGTTTTCTTTTTACAGTAATTTAGATGCCAGCGGTAAGCTGGTAAAAAAGTTGTCAGTTGTTATGGTTCTTCCCTTCATAGTAAACGGTTCTATTGGATTAATGGGTTAAATAAATAGCGTTTACTGTGAATTTACTTAAACGTGTTTTATTTAAAAAACATAGTGGAATATATACACGTGTATTTAAAAAAAAGTTATAAAAAGAAAGTAACATCTTGAAAAAATCACTCCAGCAGAACCTGAACCCGCGACGAAAAGGAACATTCTTCCGCCAGCCAGACGTCTTACCAACCCCACTACAACCGCTTCTGGTAATACATACCTACACTTTACAAGATAAACACAGGTAAAAAACTTTAATGTTAAATATCTCGTAAACTATTAACCATCTGCCCCCAAAACTGGGTATCAGTGGCTTCAGTTTTTCAAGCTCTATCATTGTGCCAAAGATCGTTAAAATCTGAGAGTTACACCTCGTGACCTTTGTCGTATACCTCTCTCCTATCTTTTATTAGTTTTTAGTCATCCTGCCTCCTTTCCTTAACTGTAAACAAATCCGCATCATCCTAACGTTAGTCACCCCCGAAACCTAGACCTCCACATCATCCTTTACTCATCGCTGAACCTAGACCTCACCGCCTCTCCCTACATTGACCTCTGAGACCAACCCCTACTCTCGTACTTACCGAACCTATATCTAGAAACCTTTTCCGTCGAAACAGCAGATTTTTGTGATTCTGCGGCTAATTCGAAAACTCCGTCAATTTGTTTTATAAAGCTACGGACTTTATATCGATCACCATCGAACTTTTCTGGGATTAATTTAATTAGGAATGAGAGTTCGTATGTAGTTTCTGGCACTTGGTTTGCGTTATTAGGCATGATTGCGCAGGATTTAGGAAAATTTAGGGAAATAGTAAAAAGAGAATTGTCTAGACTGACGAATATCTGTCGAGAAGTACTTACTGCGGAAGATATTCTCTGCAATCGGTGCTGGCGTTGCTAGGTCCAGTGTTCTTTAACCAGGTTGCGGAATTTTTCCTTCAGTACGCTTTGTCCTTATGTTTTCGCCTTGTTCGATGTCCACGTTCTCAGCAATCTGAATATTGCCACTCAGTCCACAGGGTAGAGTTGCTAATTCCACTTACGTTCACTGCGTGTAGAGTGCTGGACGATCCGATCCTCGTCGCCAATAATTATGTTGTATTCCGCGGCTCGCAATTCCTTGCGTTGGTTTATTATATTCAATAGGTACGCGGTAG
>NW_017104679.1:0-567 GCF_001263275.1 Habropoda laboriosa
CGAACTACGATGTGGGGGAAAATACAGATAATTACACATTTTTACGTTAAAAATAATTCCTAAGACTAAATGTGACCAACCAAATCTTCCCTTTTTTTTGGTACCGAATACAAAGTTGTGGTTTGTTTTTTCATTACCTCAAACGGTTCCCGTGTACCAGTTAAACGATGCGAATATACACATATAACGTCGCGCTTGGAGATAGTATTTCTTCGCGATTTTCGCGTAGCGTACCGGTACGATACGCGTACTCCAAATAGAGAATGTTTCTGCTATGCATTCTGGACATCGGCGTGGAATTCTCTCCCTACGATGGTGGGGGCAAATACAGATATCTAAATATTTCGACTTTAAAAATAATTCCTAAAACTAAATGTGACCTACGAAATGTTACCATTTTTTAATACCGAATACAAATGTGTGCCAGTTTTTGCAATATCGCACACGGTTCCCGTGTTAGTGTTAAACGAAGCGAATATACACCTAGAACGTCGTGCTTGGAGGTGGTATTTCTTCGCGATTTTCACGTAACGTACCGGGACGATAATCGTACTCCTAATGGAGTAC
>NW_017104680.1:0-501 GCF_001263275.1 Habropoda laboriosa
ACGAAACACGCAAAATAAAGAGAAAGCAGTCAATTGTAGTACTGCAATACGTCTTTGTCACGACAAAACAACAGTATTTCAGATTATTTTCGTTAAAACACGTTTTACGTGGAGAAGCATGCAGAATAAAGGGAAGACAGTCGTTTGCAGTACTGCAAAACCTGATTGTAGCAAGAAAACATCAGTATTTCAGTTGCTATTCGTTAGAACACGTTTTACGTGGCGAAACATGCAAAATAAAGAGAAAGCAGTTGATTGCAGTACTGCAATACGTCTTTGTCACGAGAAAACAACAGAATTTCAGTTTATATTCGTTAAAACACGTCTTACGTGGAGAAGCATGCAGAATAAAGGGAAGACAGTCGTTTGCAGTACTGCAAAACCTGATTGTAGCAAGAAAACATCAGTATTTCACAGCAGTATTTCAGCTTATATTCAATAAAACATGTTTTATGTGGAGACACATGCAAAATAAAGAGAAAACAGTCGTTTGCAGTACTG
>NW_017104681.1:0-289 GCF_001263275.1 Habropoda laboriosa
AATGACTGCTTCCTCTTTATTTTGCATGTTTCGCCACGTAAATCGTGTTTTAACGGAAATGAAGTGAAATCCTGCTGTTTTCCCGCGACAAACCGCGTTTTGCATTACTGCAAACGAATGTTTTCCCTTTATTTTGTATGTTTCGCCACATAAATCGTGTTTTAAGGAATATAAAGTCAAATACTGCTGTTTTCGCGCGACAACCCGCGTTTTGCAGAACTACAATCGACTGTTTTCTCTTTATTTTACATGTTTCGCCACGTAAAACGTGTCCTAACGAATATAAACT
>NW_017104682.1:0-209 GCF_001263275.1 Habropoda laboriosa
CGGTACGTTACGTGAAAATCGCTAAGAAATAATATCTCTAGCGTGACTTTATACGTGTATATTCGCTTCGTTTTACAGTTACACGGGAACCGTTTGAGCTGTTGAAAAAAAAGCACACCTTTGTTTTCGGAATCACAAAAAGGTAAGATTACGTTGGTCACATTTAGCTTTAGGAATTATTACTAACGACGTAATATTTAATTATCTGT
>NW_017104682.1:252-557 GCF_001263275.1 Habropoda laboriosa
CAGAATCAAACACCATTCGGAGTACCATTATCGCCGCAGTATGTTATGTGAAATTCGCGCAGAACTACTATCGGCTAGCCGACAGTATAGGTGAATGCACGCTTCGCTTAACAGTATCACGGCGACCGTGTGACATATTGAAGAACCAAACGCACCTTTGTATTCGGTACGGAAAAAAGGTAGGTTTCGTTGGCCACATTTAGTTTTAGGAATTACTTTTAACGTCGAAATATTTCATTAAGTGTATTTGCCCCCAACATCTTAGTTCCAAAATACGACGCCGTCGTCCAGAATACATAGCGGAA
>NW_017104683.1:0-236 GCF_001263275.1 Habropoda laboriosa
GTTCAATGTTCGTGCTTCTATGTCTTGTGTCTAACTAACTTTTCGTTTTTAAAAAGATCCCGTTGATGCCTTCGAACAAACCGCATCGCCGGGGGTGAGACACTCGGATAGGTGGAATTCATGTTTCGATAGTGTTGGGGAAGGGTGGCTGACACTACCTATTGGTTAAAATAAAAGGGGAGAAACTAAGCAAAAATGCCACCCCCCAGACCATTCGTCACTCTCAGGTACCGATC
>NW_017104684.1:0-535 GCF_001263275.1 Habropoda laboriosa
AACAGTCGTTTGCCGTACTGCAAAACGTGATTCTACCGAGAAAGCAGCAGTATTTCAGTTTTTTTTCGTTAAAACACGTTTTACGTGGTGAAACATGCAAAATAAAGAGAATACAGTCGTTTGCAGTTCTGCAAAACCTGATTGTAGCAAGAAAACAGCAGTATTTCAGCTTATATTCGTTAAAACACGTTTTACGTAGCGAACCATGCAAAATAAAGAGAAAACTGTCGTTTGCAGTACTGCGTTTGCAGTACTGCAAAACGTTACTGTAGCGAGAAAACAGCAGTATTTCAGTTTCTATTCGTTAAAACACGTTTTACGTGGCGAAACATGCAATATAAAGAAAAAACTGTCGTTTGCAGTACTGCAAAACATGATTGTACCTAGAGAACAGCAGTATTTCATTTTATATTCGTTAAAACACGTTTGACGTGGCGTAACTCGCAAAATAAAGAGAAAGCAGTCGTTTGCCGTACTGCAAAACGTGATTGCAGCGAGAAAACAGCAGTATTTCAGTTTATATTCGTTAAAACAC
>NW_017104685.1:0-562 GCF_001263275.1 Habropoda laboriosa
GGTACATTACGTGGAAATCTCGAAAAAATACTATCTCCATGCGCGACGTTAAATGTGTATATTTGCTTGGTTTAATGGTAACACGGGAACCGTTTGAGCTATTGAAAAAAAAAACCACAACTATGTATTCCGTACCAAAAAACTGTAAGATTTCGTTGGGAACAAATTTTGGTAGAGAATATTTTAAACTCGAGATATTTAGTTATATGTATTTGCCCCCACCAAAGTAGTTCGAAAATTCGACGCAGATGTCCAGAATGCATAGCAGAATCGTACGCCAATTAGAGTATGAATATCGCCGCTGTATGTAATGTGAATGCCGCGAAGAAATACTATCTCCAAGGGCGACGTTATAGGTGTAGATTCCATTCGTTCAACAGTAACACGACAACCGTGTGAGATATTGAAGAACCAAGCACGACCACACCTTTGTATTCGGTAACAAAAAAAGGTAAGATATCGTTGGGAGCATTTATTTGTTGGAATTATTTTTATAGTTGTAATATTTAATTATCTGTATTTGCCCCCACCATTGTAGTTCGAAAATTCGGTGCCAATGTCC
>NW_017104686.1:0-400 GCF_001263275.1 Habropoda laboriosa
AAACGAAGCGTATATACACATATAATGTCGCGCATGGTTATAGTACTTCTTCGCGACCTACGCTTATCATACTGGGACGATTCACGTCCTCTAAGTGGCCAACTGTACTGCTATGCATTCTGGATGCCGACGTCGACTTTTCTATCTACGATGTGGGGGAAAATAAAAATATTTAAATACTTCGTCGTTAGAAATGATTCCAATAAATAAAAGTTCCCAACAATACCTTACCTTTTTTTGGTACCGAATACAAGGTTGCGGTTTATTATTTCAATAGCTCAAACGTTACCCGTGTTACAGTTAACAAGGTGAATATACACAATTAACGTCGCGTTTGGAGATAGGATTCATTCGCGGTTTTCAGGCAACGTACCGGTACGATACACGTACTCTAAATGGA
>NW_017104687.1:0-1231 GCF_001263275.1 Habropoda laboriosa
ACGTCGAAATAATTAATTATCTGTATTTTCCACCACCATCGTAGTTCGAAAATTCGACGCCGAAGTCCAGAATGCATAGCAGATTCGTACGCCATTAAGAGTACTGCATTATCCGCAGTATGTTATGTGAAATTCGCGAAGAACTACTATCGCCTAGCCGACGTTATAGGAGTATAATCCCTTCGTTTAACAGTAACACGGCAACAGAGTGAGAAATTGAGGAACCAAGCACACCTTTGTATTCGGTACCAAAAAAAGATAAGATTACGTTGGGAACATTTATTTGTTGGAATTTTTTCTAACGTCGATACATTTAATTATCTGTATTTGACCCACCATCATTGTTCGTAAATTCTACGCCGACGTCCAGTATGTATAGCATAAATGTACTCCATTTAATAGAGAAGGTGAATCGTCCCAGTATGATATGCGAAGGTCGCGAAGAACTACTATACCCATGAGCGACGTTATATGTGTATATTCGCTTCGTTTAACAGTAACAAGGGAGCCGTGTGAGATATTGAAAAAACAAACCACACACACCTCCAGAGAGTAGAGTACAGGAGGCTCATCGGACGACTTCCCACAATAATTGTTATGAATCGTTTTATCCGTTTCGTTCATATTGTAACGGGAGAGTACGGCTGTTTAAAGCCGGACGCCCGAATGCGAAAAGAACAGCTCGAACTCTACATTGACTTGTTCAAAATTATTCTGTATCTAATATGTAACATGTACCGACGAAAAGTAAATAAACATTTGTGTATTTTTCCCAGATACCAAAGAATATCCTATCAATCCATAAATCCTAACAATTATTTGTAGGGAATATTTATATAGTCGTAATATTTAATTATCTGTATTTGCCCCCACCATCGTAGTTCTTATATTCGACGCCGTCGTCCATAATGCATAGCAGAATCGAACGCCATTTAGAGCACGACAATTGCCGGAGTATGTTATGTGAAAGTCGCGAAGAACTACTGTCGCCTAGCCGACGTTATATGTGTATATTCGCTTCGATTAACAGTAACACGGCAACCGTGAGATATATTGAAGAACCAAGCACACCTTTACTTTCGGGATCAAAAAAGATTAGATTTCGTTGGAAACATTTATTTGTTGGAATTATTTCTAACGACGAAATAATTAATTATTTGTATTTTACCCCACTTGGTAGTTCAAAAATTCGACGCCGACGTCCAGAATGCATGACAAAACCGTACGCCAT
>NW_017104688.1:0-607 GCF_001263275.1 Habropoda laboriosa
CGGCGCCGATGTCCAGAATGTATAGTAGAAATGTACTCCATTAGAGTAAGAGTGCCGTACCTGAACGTTACGTGAAAACCGCGAAGAAGTAACATGTCTAAGCGTGACGTTATATGTGTATATTCGCTTTGTTTAATAGTAATACGGAAATCGTTTGAGCTATTGAAAAAACAATCCATACCTTCGTATTCTGCAACAAAAAAAATTTCATTGGATACATTTAACTAAAGGAATTATATTTAATGTCAAAATATTTAATTGTTTGAATTTTCCCCCACATCGAAGATAGAAAATTCGACGCCGGCATCCACAATGCATAGCAGAATCGTGCGCCATTTAGAGGACGTGAATCGTACCAGTATGATTAGCGAAGGTCGCGAAGAAATAGTATTCCCAAGCGCGTCTTTATATGTGTATATACGCATCGTTTAACAGTAACACGGGAACCGTTTGAGCAATTGAAAAAATAAACCACACCTTTTCATTCGGGATCAGAAAAATGTAAGATTTCGCTGGGACTATTTATTTGAAGGGAATATTTTTAATGTCCAAATATTTAGTTATCTGTATTTGCCCCCACCATCGGATTTCGAAAATTCGATGCCGG
>NW_017104689.1:0-278 GCF_001263275.1 Habropoda laboriosa
TTCGTACTCTAATGGTGTTTGATTCTACTATGCATTCTGGACGTGGCGTCGAATTTTCTCACTTCGATGTGGGGGAAAATACAGATAACTAAATATTTCGTCGTTAAAAATAATTCCAAAAACTAAATGTGACCAACGAAACCTTTCCTTTCTTTGGGACCGAATACAAAGGTGTGGTCTGTTTTTTTATTACCTCACACGGTTCCCGTGTTGCTGTTAAACGAAGCGAATATACACCTATAACGACGGTTAGGCGATTGTAGTTCTTCGCGACATTA
>NW_017104690.1:0-290 GCF_001263275.1 Habropoda laboriosa
CGAAGGGAATATACACCTATAACGTCGGCTTGGCGATAGTAGTTCTTCGCGTCTTTCACACAACATACTGCGGCGATATACGTACTCTAATGGTGTTTGAATCCGCAATGCATTCTGCACGTGGCGTCGAATTTTCGAATTACGATGGTGGGGTCAAATGCAGATAACTAAATACTTCGACTTTAAAAATAATCGCTACAAATAAATATTCCCAAAGAAGTCTTACCTCTTTTTGATACCAAATACAAAGGTGTGCTAGGTTCTTCAATATCACACACGGTTGCCGTGTT
>NW_017104691.1:0-876 GCF_001263275.1 Habropoda laboriosa
ATCTCCACGCGCGACGTTATAGGTGTATATTCGCTTCGTTTAACAGTAACACAGGAACCGTGTAAGATATTGCAGAAACTGGCACACATTTGTATTCGGTACTAAAAAATGGTAACATTTCGATGGTCACATTTAGTTGCAGGAATTATTTTTAAAGTCGAAATATTTAGACATCTGTATTTGCCCCCATCATCGTAGAGAGAGAATCCGACGCCGATGTCAAGAATGCATTGCCGAAACGTAATCTATTATGAGTACGATTATCGTACTGGTACGTTACGTGAAAATCTGGAAGAAATACTATCCCCAAGCGCGATGTTATAGGTGTATATTCGTTTTGTTTAACGGTAAGACGGGGACCATTTGAGATACTGAAAAAACAAACATTACCTTTGCATTCGGAACCACAGAAGGTAAGATTTTGTTGGGTACATTTAGTTTCAGGAACTATATTTAATGTCGAAATATTTAATTATCTGTATTTGCCCCCACCATCGTAGTTCTTATATTCGACGCCATCGTCCAGAATGCATACCAGAATTGTACGCCATTTTGAATACGACAATTGCCGCAGTATGTTATGTTAATGTCGCGAAGAACTACTATCGCCTAGCCGTCGGTATAGGTGTATATTCGCTTCGTTTAACAGTAACACGGCAACCGTGTGAGATATTGAAGAACCAAGAACACCTTTATATTCGGAATCAAATAATTGTTAGATATCTTTGGTCACATTTAGTTTTAGCAATTATTTTTACGTCGAAATATTTAATTATCTGTATTTTCCCCCAAATCGTAGTTCGAAAATTCGGGGCGGATGTCCAGACTGCATAGCAGAATCGTACTACATTTCGAGTACGAACATCGACGCAGGAT
>NW_017104692.1:0-819 GCF_001263275.1 Habropoda laboriosa
ACATCGTATTTCGAAAATTCGACGCCGACGTCCAGAATGCATAGCAGAATCAAACCCCATTTAGAGTACGAGCATCGTACCGGTACGTTAGGTGAAAATCGCGATGAACTACTATCACCTAGCCGACGATATATTTGTATATTCGCTTCGATTAACAATAACACGGGAACTGTTTGAGCTATTGAAAACGCAATAAACCACAAGCTTGTATTCGGTACAAAAAAAAGGTAAGGTTTCGTTGGGAACTTTTATTTATTGGAATCATTTCTAAAGACGAAATATTTAATTATTTTTATTTTCCCCCACCATCGTAGTTCTAAAATTCGACACCGTCGTCCTGAATGCATAGCAGAATCATACTACATTTCGAGTGCGAGAATCGTCCCAGTATGATATGCGCAGGTCGCGAAGAAATACTATCTCCAAGCACGACGTTATATGTGTATATTCGCTTCGTTTAACAGTAACACGGCAACCGATAAGCTATTAAAATATCTAACCCAAACTATTTATTCGGTACCAAAAAAAGGTAAGATTTCGTTGGTCACATTTAGTTTTAGCAATTATTTTTAGCGTCGAAATATTTAATTATCTGTAATTTCCCCCACGTCGTAGTTCGAAAATTCGACACCGGCGTCCAATATGAATAGCAGAACCGTACGCCATTTAGAGAAGATGAATCGTCCCAGTATGATATGCGCAGGTCGCGAAGAAATACTATAACCACGTGCGACGTTATATGTGTATATCCGCTTCGTTTAACAGTAACAGGGCAACGTTTGAGCTGTTACGTACGCAGACTAGCCGACACGGCGGCGC
>NW_017104692.1:1001-1296 GCF_001263275.1 Habropoda laboriosa
AATCGTACTCCATTTAGAGTACGAGTATCGTACCAGTACGTTACGTGAAAATCGCGACGAAATACTATCTCCATGCGGGACGTTACATGTGTATATTCGCTTCGTTTAACATTAACACGGGAACCGTTTGAGCTATTGCAAAAACAAACCACTCCTTTGTATTCGGTACCAAAAAAAGGTAAGCTTTAGTTGGCCACATTTATATGTAGGAATTACTTTTAGCGTCGAAATCTTTAGTTATCTGTATTTGCCCCCACCAACGTAGATAGAATATTCGACGCCGGCGTCCAGATTG
>NW_017104693.1:0-487 GCF_001263275.1 Habropoda laboriosa
TATTCAAAACACAAACGGTTCCGGTGTTACTGTTAAACGAAGCGAATATACACATATAACGTCCCACACGGTTGTAGTAGTTCTTTGCTATTTGCACGTAACGTAACTGTACGATACTCGTACTCGAAATGGAGTACGATTCTGCTATGCATTCTGGAGGACGGCGTCGAATATGAGAACTACGATGGTGGGGGCAAATACAGATAATTATATTTTTCGACGTTAAAAATAATTCCTAAAACTAAATGTGACCAACGAGACCTTACCTTTTTTTGGTACCGAATTCAAATGTGTGGTTCGTTTATTCAATAGCTCAAACGGTTTCCGTGTTACTATTAAACGAAGCGAATATACACATATAACGTCACGCTAGAGATGTTATTTCTTCGCAATTTTCACGTAACGTACAGGTACGGTACACTTACTCTAAATGGAGTACATATCTGCTATGCATTCTGGACATCGGCGTCGACTTTTAGAACTACGA
>NW_017104694.1:0-1033 GCF_001263275.1 Habropoda laboriosa
GTTATAGTATTTCTTCGCGACCTGCGCATATCATACTGGTATGATTCTCGTCCTCTAAATGGCGCACGTTTCTGCTATGCATTCTGGAAATCGGCGACGAATTTTCTCACTAAGATTGTGGGGGCAAATACAGATTACTAAATATTTCGACTCTAAAAATATTCCCTTCGAATAATTGTTCCCAATGAAATCTTCCCCTTTTGTGGTACCGAATACGAAGGTGTGTTATGTTTTTTCAATAGCACAAACGGTTCCCGTGTTACAGTGAAACGAAGCGAATACACATATATAACGTCGGCTAGGCGAAAGTAGTTCTTCGCGACATTTACATAACCCACTGCGGCACTCTAAATGGAGTACATTTCTGCCATGATTTCTGGATATCGGCGTCGAATTTTCGAAATCCGATGGTGGGGGCAATTACAGATAATTAAATATTTCGACTTTAAAAATATTCCCTCTAAATGTGTGTTCCCATAGGAAATCTTACCTTTTTTTTGGTACCGAAAACGATTCTGTGGTTTGTTTTTTCAATAGCACAAACGGTTCACGTGTTCCCGTTAAACGAAGCGAATATACACATACAACGTCGGGCTTGGAGATGGTATTTCTTCGCGATTTTCACATAACGTACCGGTACGATACTCGTACTCTAAATGGAGTACATATGTGCTATGCATTCTGGAAATCCGCGTCGAATTCTCGAACTACGACGTCGTGGAAAATACAATTAATTAAATGTTTCGTCGTTAGAAATAATTCCAACAAATAATAGTACACAACGAAGTCATACCTTTTTTTGGTACCGAATACAAAGGTGTGGTTTGTTTTTTCAATAGCTCAAACGGTTCCAGTGTTACTGTTAAACGAAGCGAATATACTTATATAACGTCAGGCTTGCAGATGGTATTTCTTCGTGATTTTCACGTAACGTACCGGTACGATACTCGTACTCTAAATGGAGTACATTTGTGCTATGCATTCTGGAAATCCGCGTCGAATTCTCGAACTACGACGTCGTGGAAAATACAAT
>NW_017104695.1:0-217 GCF_001263275.1 Habropoda laboriosa
GAATATTCCTCATTACCTCACTAATCATTCTTCTCACCTGCATCCAAGAAGCCACAAAATTATTACCTACACAATTATTCTGGTAAACGAAGGATTAACACTTAGGAATACTCCTCGTTACCTCGCCAATCATTCTTTTTGACTCGATCCACAGAACCACAAAATTGTCCTCATAGACCAACAATTAGCACTCAAGAATATTCCTCATTACCTCACT
>NW_017104696.1:0-1139 GCF_001263275.1 Habropoda laboriosa
TCCGGTGTTACTGTTAAACGAAGCGAAGTTACACATATAATGTCGCTCTTGGAGATAGTATTCATTCGCGATTTTCACGTAACGTACCTGTCCGATACTCGTACTCGAAATGTACTACGATTCTGCTATGCATTCTGGACTCCGGCGCCGAATACTCGTACTACGATGTGGTGGAAAATACAGATAATTAACTATTTCGACTTTAATTATAAGTCCTTCAGCTAAATGTATCCAACGAAATCTTACAATTTTTTGATCCCGAATATAAAGGTGTGCTTGGTTCTTCAATGTCTCACACGGTTGCCGTGTTACTGTTAAACGAAGCGAATATACACCTTTAACGTCGGCAAGGCGATAGTAGTTCTTCGAGACTTTCACGTAACGTACCGGTACACTACTACTACTCTAAATGGAGTACATTACAGCTACGCAATCTGGACATCGGCGTCGAATATGCGAACTACGATGAGGGTCAAATACCGATAATTAGTTATATCGACTTTTATAATAATTCCTACAACAGAATGTTCCCAACGAAACCTTACCTTTTCTTGGTACCGAATACAAAGGTGTGGTTTGTTTTTTCAATTGCTCAAACGGTACGCGTGTAACTGTTAAACGAAGCGAATATACACATACAACGTCGCGCTTGGAGATTGTATTTCTTCGCGACTTTCACGTAATGTACCGGTACGATACTCGTACTCTAAATGGAGTCCACTTCTGCTATGCATGCTGGACATCGGCGTCGAATTTTCGAACTACGATTTGGGGGCAAATACAGCGTACTAAATATTTCGACTTCAAAAATATTCCCTACAAATTATTGTTCTCAAAGAAATCTTGCCTTTTTGGGGTACCGAATACGAAGGAGTGGATTCTTTTTTCAATAGCTCAAACAGTTCCCGTGTTAATGATAAACGAAGCGAATATACACATATAACGTCGCGCTTAGAGATAGTATTTCGTCGCGGTTTTCACGTAACGTACCGGTACGATTTGGGCTCTCGAAATATAGTATGATTATGCCATGAATTCTGGAATCCGCCGTCGAATTTTCGAACTACGATGTGGGAGAAAATACAGATAATTAAATATTTCGACTTCAGACATAATGGCAACAATTAAAAAGACCCAAC
>NW_017104697.1:0-514 GCF_001263275.1 Habropoda laboriosa
CGAAGAAATACTATAACCATGCGCGTCATTATGTGTGTATATTCGCATCGTTTAATAGTATGAGCGGAACCGTTTGAGCTTTGAAAAACCAAAGCACACCTTTGTATTCGGTCTCAAGAAATGGTAATATTTCGTTGGTCACTTTTAGTTTTAGGAATTATATTTAAAGTCGAAATATTTACTTATCTGCATTTTCCCCCACTTCGTAGTCCGAAAATTCGACTCCGGTGTCCAGAATGTGTAGCAGAAATGTACTCCATTTAGAGTACGAGTACCGTGCCGGTACGTTACGTGATAATCGCGAAGAAATAATATCTCTGGCGTGACGGTATATGTTTTTATTCTATTCGTTTAACTGTAAAATGGGATCCGTTTGAGCTATTGAAAAAACAAACTCCACACTTTTGTATTCCGTACCAAAAAAAGGTAAGGTTTCGTTTGTCACATTTTACTTTAGGAATTACTTTTAACGTCGAAATATTTATTTACCTGTATTTTCCCCCACTTCGTAGTT
>NW_017104698.1:0-243 GCF_001263275.1 Habropoda laboriosa
CAAAACTCCACAGATCCACTTTCTCTCTCGCATACATCGAGTTTGAAGTCCTGGCAACACGTTCTGATACTTTCTAGCAGAATCGGATCGCCTCCGGCCGCGGGAAGGAAGAATGAAGGCAAGAATACGCGATGCTGGTCTGTACACGCGACGAGTACATAGGGTCTGGATCCCTCAAAACTCCATAGATCCACTTTCATTCTTGCATATACCGAGTTTGAAGTCTTGGCAACACGTTCTGGT
>NW_017104699.1:0-490 GCF_001263275.1 Habropoda laboriosa
TAGAGTAAGATTATCGTACCGGTACGTAACGTGAAAATCGCTAACAAATATTATCTCCAGGCGAGACGTTATATTTGTATATTCGCTGTTTTTAACAGTAACACGGCAACCGTGTGAGCTATGGAAATAACAAACCCAAACTTTGTATTCGGTCAAAAAAAGGTAAGATTTCATTGGTCACATTTAGTTTTAGCAATTATTTTTACGTCGATATATTTAATTATCTGTATTTTCCCCCACTTCGTAGTCCGAAAATTCGACTCCGGTGTCCAGAATGCATAGCAGAATCGTACTCCATTTAGAGGACACGAATCGTCCCAGTATGATATGCGAAGTTCGCGAAGTACTACTATATCCATGTGCGACGTTATATGTGTATATTCGCTTCGTTTCGCTTCGTTTCACAGTCTCTCCGGAACCGTTTGAACTTTGATTAACCAAGCACACCTCTATATTCGGGGTCGAAAAATTGTAAGATTTATTGCACACA
>NW_017104700.1:0-579 GCF_001263275.1 Habropoda laboriosa
TTTATATTCGTTAAAACACGTTTTATGTGGCAGAATAAGCAAAATAAACGTGAGACTGTCATTTCGCAGTACTGCAAAATGTCTTTGTAGCGAGAAAACAGCAGTATTTCACTTTATATTCGTTAGAACACGTTTTACGTGGCGAAACATGCAAAATAAAGAGGAGACAGTCATTTTGCAGTAATGCAAAACGTCTTTGTAGCGAGAAAACTGCAGCATTACAGTTTATATTCGTTAAAACACGATTTACGTGGCAAAACATGCGAAATAAACAGAAAACAGTCGTTCGTAGTACAGCGAAACGTGGGTTGTCTCGGGGAAACTGCAGTATTACAGTTTATATTCGTTAAAACACGTTTTATGTGGCGGAATATGCAAAATAAACGTGAGACAGTCATTTTGCAGTACTGCAAAACGACTTTATAGCGAGAAAACTGCAGTAATACAGTTTACATTCGTTAAAACACGTTCTACGTGGCGTAATATTTACGTGACGAAACATGGAAAATAAAGAGGAAACATTCATTTGCAGTACTGCAAAACGCGGTTTGTCGCGGGAAAACAGCAATATTACAGTTT
>NW_017104701.1:0-337 GCF_001263275.1 Habropoda laboriosa
CAGATTCGCGCGACAACCGCGAATATCGTAGACCCGCAGATTCGCGCGACAACCGCGAATATCGTAGACCCATAGAATCGCGCGACAATCGCGAATATCATAGAGTCCCAGAATCGCGCGATAACCGCGAATACCGTTATCGAGAGGACCAGGGAAACGGGCGAGGCCTCTCGCCCCGTCGCGAAGCCAGGCGAGAGGCAATCCCCTCGAAGGTCCACGTGATCGCACCCGCAATGGAGGAAAACTCCGAGTTGCCACCGTTAAACTAAAGACGAACTCTTTCGTACCTCATGTCGATATATCGTCCAAAGACTTCCTATCGGACACCGCGCGTCTA
>NW_017104702.1:0-16170 GCF_001263275.1 Habropoda laboriosa
TTTATTCCAAATCCATTAGTATATAAGATTTTAAAATTGCCTCTTACAGTGTTGCGAGATGCGCCCTTTTTCCGACTCGGGTGTCAGAGTAACGCCGTGAGGGTGGAATTTCCTGACTCGTGCGACTTTCGGTGATCCACGAGGGAAACGTCGCGGTTCTGATATTTTAATTAAGCGCGAATCATTGGATGCCCATTTTCGGAGTTCTAAACCCCCCTTTTTCGCGAGTTGTACGACTTCGTCGCGAATCGACTCTGCCTCATGGTAGGTACGTGCTCCAGTTAATAAGTCGTCGACGTAAAGATCTGCTTTCATTATGGCTGCTCCCTTCGGAAATAGAGACGCCTCGTCATCGGCTAATTGATGAAGCGAGTGTATCGCCAGAAACGGTGCCGCGGATGTTCCGTATGTCACTGTGTTGAGTGTGTCGGTCTTGATGGGTTTGATTGGATCATCTCGCCACAATATCTTTTGACATTGGCGATCGTCTGGATGAATCCACGTCTGTCGGTACGTTTTGGTGATGTCCGCGGTTAAGACGTATGTGTGCGAGCGAAAGCGAATTATTAACGCGAAAAGATCGTCTTGTATTGTGGGGCCAACCATGAGCGTGTCGTTTAACGATTTTCCTGAAGCTGTGCGCGCCGAACCGTCGAAAACAACGCGGAGCTTCGTAGTGAGGCTACTCTCCTTGAATACTGCGTGATGCGGCAGATAATAGCTCTCACGTTTATTGTCGTGTTGTTGTTCGGACATATGACCCAAGACAGCATACTCGTTCATGAAATCAACGTATAGCTGCTTGCGGTCCGTGTTTTTCGCGAGGTTTTTCTCGAGTGAGTAAAATCGTTTGAGAGCGGTTGCGTATGAATCGCCAAGTGCGTGTTCTTCCTTAAAGGGAAGACTAACAATGTATTTTCCGGAATCGGAATCGCGTCGCGTGTGCTGTTTATAATGGTTTTCAGCCGCGGATTCTTCGTCCGAAAACAGTTTCTTCGTGGGAGCTTCCTCGATCTCCCAGAATTTTTTAATTGTTTGATCGAGCGCGTGAGTGGATAAATTGCAGATGGTACCGTGAGGAAATCCGTCGTGCATTCTGCCAATGATTATCCACCCGAATTTTGTCTTTAATAAGGCGCCGGAATTGTTCGCGAGTGAAATTTTACCTGCTGAAATAAATTCGTGGTAAATTTCCGCGCCTATTATTAAATCAATTGGACCTGGTTTATGAAATCGTGGATCCGCGAGTTTGATAGTTTTCGGAATTTCGAGGTTTTTTCTGTTGATGTATCGAGCTGGTAAGATGTGGTTTAGAGAGTCTAACACTAGGCAATCTATGTTTATCGTGAAATCTGTACGTCGCGATTGTACCGTGATGGTTACAGATTCTGGTATCAGCTTCCTCATACTGTGTATACCCTGTACCGGCACGTTTACTTCTTTTCGATCGAGCTGCAACTTTTGAGCTAAAGGTTTACTCAGAAAGTGAGACTGCGAACCCGGATCGATCAAAGCTCTGCACGAATGTGTACGACCGAATTTGTCGGTGACGTCTACTATCGCGGTTGATAGTAGACCGTTTGCTGCTGTTTGCGCGGATAAGCTAGCTACGTTTGCCTGTGCGGTACTTGCACTGGGCCGCGAATCTTCTTGCAGCAACGTGTGATGTTTCGCGTTGCACTTCCTACACGTGCTCGAACGGCAGTCTTTGGCGATGTGATTTGGCCGTAGACAATTTGAGCATAATGTCGCGCCTTTTATTATGTCGCGTCGTTGCTCCGTTGTCGCGTTTTCGAGTTTTTTGCAAGAAGACGTGTAGTGTTCCTCCTTGCATATGTTGCATTGCGGAATCGAGCTTGCGGACGAGAGTCGCGATCGTTCGTGCGCGTCAGAGTCATTCCAACTCGTGCATTCGAAATCCCGTACGGTTTGATTGGTGGCGATGATTTCGAGTAGATACGCGAGTTTTGTCCCGACGGTAAGACTAGGCATCGTTGATCTTGTATAAAGTTGAACAGATCTGATAGCGTTAAGTTGCATTGTGCTTGAGTTTTTTCGCGCCATTTTAATTCGGTCACAGCGTCCATTTTAGTGGATAACAGATACAGTAAAATCGTGTCCGTGGTCAATTCACCACGAGCTTTGAGCGTTATCGTGTGCGATTCCGCGGTGTTCTGATATATTGTAAATTCATCGTAGGGTGGCTTAAGACCCTTTGGCATTCCGAATAACGTATCTAAGTGTCGATTGATGATTATGTGTGGTTTGTCGTATCGTGACTCGAGGATGGACCACGCGATCGCGTAATTCGACGCCACGGTTCCCAACGTTTCGATAGTTTTCACTGCCTTTCCGGTGAGGCACGATCGAAGATACGTTAGTCGTTTACTGTCGGTTAATTGCTTATTGTCGTGAACGGTAGCTTTAAATTGGTCGGCGAATCCAGGCCAATCTTCATATGTGCCGCTGAAGGTCGGAAGCTGTATTCTGGGCAGCTGAATTTCGATCGATTGCGTTTTTGAATCGTTTTCGGTGTTTGACAACATAGCGCGTGGGGATGTAGCTTCCCCTTCGAGAATTAAGGTACGCGATCTGGCAATTACTGACGAATAATTGTCCTCGATGTCGTACTTTTCGTTTAAGTGATCCATGACGTTGTCCATTGCGTCTAATTCCGATTGAATTTCGTTGTACGCGTCGAAAGAGGTTACGAGCCTTTCGGTTTTGAATTTCAATTCTTCTAAACTACTAGTGTCGGTATACGCATCGAGAGCATTACGAAATCGTGTAATTTGAGCCTTGAAGGTAGAGCGTCTAGCCTTCAATCCCCTTAATAGTTCTGCGCGTTCAGTAGCCATTTTGAATTGATCGTCGCATGGCAAGGAATCGAGAGAAATCGAGAAGGAAGCGGTGATTCGCGAGACAAATAATGAGCGGACTTACTTGGATACTCTTTGTCTGTTGGCTGCGTCGTCGAAAGGATGTTCCCTGGATGGTCGATGCCTTGGTGATCACCTTCCAAGTAGTTGTGGTCGCCGTGAAGTTGGCGGTTGAGGATAGTCCGGTCCTCCGTGTACGTAGATCTCGTTGGCTGGATCTGCGTAGTCGTGTTGATTCCTCTGGCTCGTGGCTGGCGTGTGGATACAGATGATAGGCCGGATTGCTCCTCGGGCGGAATCCGACGTCAATCAGATGGATATCCGGCTCGAAGGACCAATAAATGTGCGAGATGCGCCCTTTTTCCGACTCGGGTGTCAGAGTAACGCTGTGATAGTGGAATTTCCTGACTCGTGCGACTTTCGGTGATCCACGAGGGAAACGTCCACTTCGCCGGGCAACTTAATCGGCCGGCGTCTTAATCAGTTCGCATACTACGAGCTTCAGAAAGAAGCTGATCGAGTCTGTACGAGAACGATCGAGTGTTTTTCCCGGTGTACGAGTTTTGATTTTGGTCAATTTACTACGAGTGTTGAAATTGTTCTTTTTACGGCGAGCGTTAAAAATGTTCTGTCTTTTCGGAGGACGATTCCTCCTGAGGGAAGCGCGATTTCCCTCTCTACGCTTCGAGGCTCCGACGGGGGTGAAGCACAAAATTTGACCTAATTGGTCGACTTTGTCTCCACCCCATCAGAGATTGAAACGAAGGAAGGGGCACGCGTACCACCCTGCATTTCCGTGACTAACGCGAAGTGCTCGGTTTTCTCGATACTTTATGGCAGGGCCTGGCTGGTGTCTCGAGAGCTTAGCCCTAACGGCGCCATGCCACAAGTGCCGATACTTGAACGTTCGACGCTTCAAAGACTTCTATTATTTTCGCGCCGTATTACGACCGTCGAAGTCCTTGTCAAGGTTTACGTACCTTGCGTAAGAACTCCGACGGCGCATCCTTGGTGACATAGATGGGACCTACATCCACGATTGGAAGTAGGCCATCGAAAAGCTTTATTTTACGCATTCTTGGATTCCGGTGTTCCCTTTGGAACGTCGATGGACTAACATCTGCAACGCAGATGTATATTCATCGAGCATGTACCGGCAGGAATTTAAGTGGTGCGAATAATTGTTTTCTAGGAAAACTACAAGTGCGATGCATGATGGTATTCGTCCTTTGTTACGACGTAACAGAAATCTTACAATTTTTTAATCCAGAATATAACGGAGTGCTTGGTTCTTCAATATCTTACACGGTTGGTTTGTTACTCTGAAACGAAGCGAATGGACACCTATAACGTCGGCTAGGCGATAGTAGTTCTTCGCGACTTTCGCATAACATACTGCGGCGATATACGTACTCTAATGGTGTTTGAATCCGCTATGCATTCTGGACGTGGCGTCGAATTTTCGAACTACGCTGGTGGGGGAAAATACAGATAATTAAATACTTCGACGTAAATATAAATTCCTAAAAGTAATTGTGACCAACGAAATCTTACAATTTTTTGATACCGAATACAAAGGTGTGCTTTGTTATTCAATGCTCAAACGGTACCGGTGTTACTGTTAAACGAAGCGAATATACACATATAACGTCGCACATGGTTTTAGTATTTCTTCGCGACCTTCGAATATCATACTAGTACGATTCACGTTCTCCAAATGGCGCACGGTTCTGCAATGCATTCTGGACGTGGCGTCGAATTTTCGAACTACGATGGTGGGGGAAAACACAGATAATTAAATATTTCGACATTAAATATAATTCCTTCAGCTAAATGTATCCAATGAAATCTTACCTTTTTTGGTACCGAATACAAAGGTGTGGTTTGTTTTTTCAATAGCTCAAACAGTTCCCGTGTTTACATTAAACGAAGCGAATATACACATTTAACGTCGCGCATGCAGATAGTATTTCTTCGCGATTTTCACGTAACGTACAGATACGATACGCGTACTCCAAATAGATTATGATTCTCTTATGCATTCTGGACATCGGCGCAGAATTTTCGAGCTACAATAGTGGGGCAAATACAGATTATTAAATATTTCGACTTCAAAAGTAATTCCTTCAGCTAAATATATCCAACGAAATCTTACCTTCTATTGGTACCGAAAACAGAGTTGCGGTTTGTTTTTTCATTAGTTCAAACGATTCCCGTGTACCCGTTAAAAGAAGCGAATATACACATATAACGTTGCGACTGGAGATTGTATTTCTTCGTGATTTTGACGTATCGAACCAGTACGATAATCGTTCTCTAATTAGAATACGTTTCTGCTAAGCATTCTGGACATCGACCTCTAATTCTCTCTCTACGATGATGGGGGCAAATACAGATAACTAAATAATGCGACTTTAAAAATAATTCCTAAAACTAAATGTGTCCAACGAAACTTTACATTTTTTTGAACCAAAGGCAAAGTTGACGTTTGTTAATTCAATATCTGACACGACTGCCGTGTTACTGTTAAACGAAATGAATATACACATATAACGTCCCTCATGGAGATAGTATTTCTTCGCGATATTCACGTAGGGTACCGGTACGATACTCGTACTCCAATTAGAGTATGATTATGCTATGCATTCTGGAGGACGGCGTCGAATATAAGAACTACGATGGTGGGGGCAAATACAGGTCATTACAGTGGGGGAGTCTATAAGGGATGGTGACGAGGGAAGTGACGAGGGCGCAACTCTGGTGGCCGCTCGGAGCACTACCCTCTTTACGGGATGCGCTACAAGTTAATAAATTTTTTTTGTTATAAACAAACTGTATTTTGTTAAATTTTTTAACACCATGTTTAACACCAGTCATTAACCTCGCCCATTAACAATTTTTTCGTATGTCTTTGCGTTTTCGAGATAGCCGTTTCGAGCCAAAACTTCAAGGGGTGGTTTCACCCCTTAAACTCGAGTTACCGCAGCTAAAAAAAAATACGTGTCGATTATCTCTGATGGTTTATACGCTTTTGTCAAATTTGGATTCAACATTATCCATATATCTGTTATAGGAGCTAGCTTATCCTGGACTGCCCTTTCTGCTCGTGTATTTGCATCGTCGAATCGAATAAATCGCAAAATATTACGAAATGTATTTACACCCATAGCTGCCCGGTATAAAGGGTAGGAAGTCGTCTTCCACATATCGTATACGTGATCTACATTGGAGTTATTTACACCGGCTGTAATTAAAATACCTATGAAGGCGGACAATTCTTCTGTCGTAAGAGCAAGATACACAGCAGTCGCCTTTCGATTCGTGTGTCTTACAATAATGTCCATCATTTCATTTGAAAAAATAAAATTAAAAGTATCCCGAATCGATAACATGCGTGTAGATCGATGTGGACCACTTCTTTCTCGAATGATATTGTAAGATGGTGTTTGATGGTGAGATGGTGGTTCCTTGTTCCAGATGGTCCCATCCTTAGCAACAAAAACAGTTTGAGATGAATTATTATCTTCTCTTTCTGTATTTATACGATCTTCGTCGTCTTCGGGTGACTCTTCGGTCGTTACTGTATCTTCTATCTGTTCTTCGTCAATATTCTGCTCGGTGTCAGAAACTTCATCATTCAATGATCCTGTTTGTGGCCCCGGCAACCAATCTTCATCCTCACCATCCAATGATATATTATCAGAAGAATATTCTTCTCCCAATAATGTCGCTAAATAAATATCCTGTTCTGCCCGAGATAATCTAAAAACAATTTTACACACATGTTCGATGTGCTACTTTGGTATACTAAATTGATAATTATTTTGATGTATTATATGTACTGCTGACATTTATGCTTCTGCTGACAGTTCTTCCATTTTTACGTAGGACTATAGAAATCACTTACAGAAGTGGAAAACTATATTTCATGCAGACACTTTACTATGAAGAACAAAACTGTACAGGAAACGTTTTCACGATACAGATCCTACCCGTACAAAAAACTGATTCAAACTAATTCAGTTCTTCATTTCGTCATCTAGTTCGTTTCGTGGGCTCCTATACTTGTTTATATATACAAGATAAGAGATTCTGTATCACTCTGCCATCGTTCCAAAGACATGGAGAGCGAGGGTGAATGCATAGATACGGATCGTAAGAACTATTGACCTTATAATGAAACTATTGTAGTTTCCGATAATATTTTCTCTCAAATCGTTTGAAACTATACCTAAAATATTGTAGGAAAAGAAAATCGAAAATAGTGGAAATGAAAAGAAGTAAAATTATCTCTACATATCCTATGTATCGGAATAAGACACGTGGGGTACCCGGGTACCCGGTTGCCCAGCAACGGTGAACATTTCGGTTGCCTACACAAGGGTTAAAGTGTCTATTATTAAGGTATGATGCTATCAATTTAATTAATAGTGGCGGATATTTATTTTCTAACATTTTGTATATCAATCCATGCGTCCACACTCTATCAAACGCTTTCTCTATATCCAATAGTAGTAATACTGTAACCAATTCATTGTTAAAATTTAGTGTTGTGTCTTGAACTATTCTGACTACTTGTTGAACTGTATTATGTTTTTCTCTGAATCCAAATTGTTCATTTATTATTATTTTATGTCTATTTTCGTGTTGGTTTAGTCTTTTATGTAATATTTTTTCCATAACCTTGCTCATAGTAGGAAGTAAGGTGATTGGTCTGTAGCTGCTTGGGTCTATAGCTATTTTTCCAGGTTTTTGTATTGGTATAATATGCCCTGTCTTCCAACTTTTAGGAAAATAAGCACACTTTATTGTTGCGTTGATGATGTACATTAGATGTACTATTGTCTTCTTTGGCAGGTTTTTCAATGTTATGTTTTGTACGTTATCTGGACCAGGTGCTTTCTTGCCTGGTAGTTTGTTTATTATGTTTTTTATTTCTATTGGTGTAGTTGCGAATTTGTACCAGATTTTATTTGTAGTTGCTTCAAGTGCTTCGTTTACTATTTTTGTTATTTCTTTTTGTTGTTCACTATTGTTTTCTTCTATCTTATGTATTTTCTCAAACTGTGATGCTAATACTTCAGTTTTTTCTTTATCAGTTAAGGCTTCAGTGCCGTTGTAGGTTAATGCTGATATTGAGTTCTTTTCTTTTTTAAATATTTTTGTCATTTTCCATAGTGTTCAGCGCGCACGTAATATTTATGTGTTTTATTTTAAACTATACTCGATACGCTTCAAGCGGTAAATTAATAGCAGCTTGAATATTTGGGGGTTTGATGCAAGATATACTACAGTTACCCTTTCACTCAATTTAATAATATAAATAGTGTAGTTGCAGCGCGGTATTACAATTTTTACAGAGAAATGTGTTTTTAGTTGAATGTGTACTTGTGTATTAACTTGTAATTTTTCCGTTTATCTTAATTTATATGTTGTATACAATTTTTTGGCGGGGGTGAGGAACGCGGATTGGTTCTTGAGAAATTCTGGAAATAGACCCGGAAGGGGTTGCTATTTTTCTATTGGATCCCCATTTTTGCTAGAGTCACCAGCAAGGTGACCGCCTACGATTCATCGTGGATCGCCAGGTACCGAAGGGACTCTCGGGTGACGTCCGGGAATTTCCGCGTCCCTCGACCGTAACAGGTAATAACTTTATGAAGCGCCTTGACCTTACTAAGATATGCAAAATTACAATAAAAAATAGAAAAGGCATTAAGCCGAAAATAAAGAAGTATATTACTTAAGTTTAAAACGTCGTAGAAGGTAACCGATGGCCGGTGGCTTCATAAACTTATTGTGTTACGGGTTCTTTAGAATTTATATTAATTAAACCTTAATTCTAACTTGGCTTTCTTCGCGCCTAGGGTCGCATCATAAAACGTTGTTACAATGTAACAATGGGTCTTATGACCGGAGATTGAGCGGATGTTTATTCTCATGTATCGAATTCCAATTAATCCGAGCTCGGATGACAAAAAGGAAATTCTAAGAACTGACCTTATGGTACAATTACGGTAAAAAGAATAGATAAATACTTAGAAATGAATGGTCAACATTTTGAACATCTCAGACAATAAATTTTAATCGTAACTAATGCTTATTTTGATCATTTCTGTCCAACCCCAAAATTATTCTTGAACAAATTACCCTTCGCTAAAACTTTTTAACTATGCAGAATAAAAAAAAGATGTTTCAGATAATCTTGACAACATATATCAGAATAATGAAAAATTTTTTTTCATATTGATTGGATAGGAAGAGGTGGTCCCGTTCATTTTCCCGCACGATCACCTGATTTAACCCTCTACTGTCGAAACACCATTTTTGGGACGTAAAGCCTGATACGGAGTCTACGAAACTCCTCAACTTCCGATTAGTTTATACACAAATATAGAACATTTCTGACAACTTTTCCTACTGATTTACCTTTATCACGCATTTTCCTAATGAACGTTATAGAATAGAGCGATTAGTTGGATTAATTTCATTTTAATATAACAACGTTGAGTTCTAAATAGAATGGAAGAAAGCAAAACAGGTAGAATCAGCGGAGTCTGTGAGACTCCGTCTCGACAGTAGAGGGTTAACGCCCCTCGACTTTTTCTTATGGGGCCATTTGAAGAATAAAGTTTATGCTGTTGCTCCAACTACAGTGGCTGATATGAAATAACACATTACCGCTTTGAATGTGGCAAGGTATCATGCATAGTTTTACAACGCTACCGAATACAATAAACCGTTTTTGTTATGCTAACGTTGGTCAATAAAGGTAACATCTTAATAAGATAGTAATAGTGTCTTAGAATTATTTAAATTAAAATATCTCTCAAACTATTAACTTCCCGACATAAATTGGTTAACACTCGTACGACGAATGCAGGGTCATTTTGACTCAACAGCGATAAAGTCAGGCGGCTCAGATTACGTTTGGTACAGGAAATACACCTATTTTATGCATCAAATGTAGATAAACAAGAAAAATATAAAATATGTAGGAATAGGGTTTTATTAAAGTATCTATGCGAAGACGTTAAAGAACGCCCTTTGGCCAGCCCTCTTGGTGCGGGAGTGAGGGCTATGGCCTCGATCGGGGGGAGGTCCTCGAAGGTTCGACGATGACCGCGGGTATTTCCTCCAGGTTGACCTTCGACTGCAGAAACCGTTGTGAGCGAGGTTTGGTCGACCCTTCGGAAGTTCCCGGTTTACGATATGGCCGATTGTTTGAACGAACGAAAGTGAAAGTCTAAGCTATTGTTTGAAAAACTCGAAACGACTGAATACATTTTATTACTCTTAAGGTGAAATTGCATACTATAAAAAAATAAACTAAAACTCGAAAAAAGCTAATCGCGGAATTACATTTGTAGGCACGTCCATGTCGTAAACGAACCTTCGAGGATTTTTGCCGTATTGTTCCGCATCGGACGGAACATGCTCTCCCCCGTTGATCGATACGATCGATCAATGTGTAACGCGACGATATATGTATTCTTATCCTACGTATGAGTCTCTATCTCGTTTCGCGGCACTGCTAAGGAGACTCCGGATCAGGTAAGGGTGCCAGTTGTCTCACGTTCCGCCGGTATGTCCCGTGGCTGGTCCGCACGGTGACTGCTCGTATTACCCCATCCGCCCCAGGATGCGTGGCCTCCACTCGTCCGAGGTGCCAGCTCAGAGGTGGAAGGTTGTCTTCCTTCAGCACCACGATGGTCCCCTCTCGAATGTGGTGAGTGCCAGTGGTCCACTTACGACGCTCGTTTAAGTGGTTGATGTACTCTTTGTGCCACCTGGCCCAGAAATGTTGTTTGACCTTCTGGATGTGTTGCCAGGTGGACAACCTATTGGTCGATGTTCTGCTGAAATCAATCTCAGCAAAGCTCGTTAAGGAATCACCGATCAGGAAGTGGCCGGAAGTAAGGGCTGAGGGATCGTTAGGATCTGCGGATAGAGGTGTGAGGGGTCGCGAATTGAGGATCGCCTCGACTTCGATCGTGAAAGTGTTAAATTGTTCGAGGGTGAACAATTCGTCGCCCACCACCCGTTTGGCGTGATGTTTGAAGGACTTAACGGCGGCCTCCCATAGGCCACCGAAGTGTGGCGATAATGCTGGGATAAAGTGCCATGAGATCGCCTTGTCCGTCACGAATCTCTTGAGTTGCTCGTCTTTCGATAATGACCGGTATAACGCTGTGAGTTCGTTATCTGCTCCGACAAAATTCGTTGCGTTGTCAGAGTAGATATTTCGGCAAAGTCCCCTTCGTGCAATAAATCGCTTAAGGGCCGCGATGAATCCCTCGGTGGTCAGGTCACCCGCTACTTCGAGGTGAACGGCCTTGGTCGCAAAGCAGGTAAAGACCGCGACGTATACCTTTACTCGAGCTCGATTTCGGAAGCGCCGCTCTTTCTCGTAAAAGGGACCACAACAATCCACACCGCAATTATAGAACGGCCGAGCTGCGGTGACACGCGTCGCAGGTAGATTCCCCATTACGTACTCTACGGCAGGTGTATTGAACCGGAAGCACCTGACGCAGCGCCGGATGATCTTGCGCGTTGTATTCTTCCCATCAATGGGCCAGTACACTTACAAAGAATTGTTCCCAAAGAAATCTTGCCTTTTTTTGGTACCGAATACGAAGGTGTGGTTTTTTTTATCAGTATCTCAAACGGTTCCCGTGTTACTGTTAAACGAAGGGAATATACACCTATAACATCGGCTAGGCGATAGTATTTCTTCGCGACATTCATATAACATACTGCGGCAATTGTCGTACTCTAAATGGCGTACGATTCTGCTCTGCATTCTGGACCACGGCTTCGAATATAAGAACATCGATGGTGTGGGCAAATACACTTAAGGAAATATTTCACTTTTAAAATTTTTCCTTCAGCTAAATGTTTACAACGAAATTGTTGCGAGATGCGCCCTTTTTCCGACTCGGGTGTCAGAGTATCGCCGTGATGGTGGAATTTCCTGACTTGTGCGACTTTCGGTGATCCACGAGGGAAACGTCCACTTCGCCGGGCAACTTAATCGGCCGGCGACTTAATCAGTTCGCAAACCACGAGCTTCAGAAGGAAGCTGCTCGAGTCTGTACGAGAACGATCGAGTTTTTTTCCCGGTGTACGAGTTTTGACTTTGGTCTATATACTACGATTTTTGAAATTGTTCTTTTTACGGCGAGTGTTAAAAATGTTCTGTCTTTTCGGAGGACGATTCCTCCTGAGGCGATTTCCCTCTCTACGCTTCGGGGCTCCGATGGGGGTGAAGCACAAAATTTGACCTAATTGGTCGACTTTGTCTCCACCCCATGAGAGATAGAAACGAGGGAAGGGGCACGCGTACCACCATGCACTTCCGTGACTATCGCGAAGTGCTCGGTTTTCTCGATACTTTATGGCAGGGCCTGGCTGGTGTCTCGAGAGTTTAGCCCTAACGGCGCCATGCCACAAGTGCCGAGACTTGACCGTTCGACGCTTCAAAAGGGACTTCTATTATTTTCGCGCCGTGTTACGACCGTCGAAGTCCTTGTCAAGGTTTACGTACCTTGCGTAAGAACTCCGACGGCGCATCCTGGTGACATAGATGGGACCTACATCCACGATTGGAAGTAGGCCATTGAAAAGGTTTATTTTACGCATTCTTGGTTCCCGATATCCCCTTTGGAACGTCGATGGACTTACATCTGCAACGCAGATGTATATTCATTGAGCATGTACGAGCAGGAATTTAAGTGGTGAGAATTATTATTTTCTAGGAAAACTACAAGTGCGATGCATGATGGTATTCGTCCTTTGTTATGACGTAACAGATATTGTGGGTCGAAGATCTTGGCAATCGTCGACAAGATGGTTCGTTTGCTGACCTTGTCATTGACTGGGATTTCGACCGAGTATCGAATCGCGTCGTTCCTGGCGTCCCAGGAAACTCCCAACGCCTTCATCGTCGTGTCGTCGCCCAGGATCTTCGGGTGGATTTGATCTTCGCTGAGTCCCTTGAGGAGAGCGGGCTCGTTTGACGCCCATTGGCGTATAGTCAATCCACCCCGTTGAAGCAGCTCACCGATTTGCGTTTGCACGTGTTTCGCCTCCTCCATTGTGTTGGCGCCCGTGAGGAGGTCGTCCACGTACAAATCTCGTTTCAATATGGCCGCCGCTACCGGGTACGCGTTGCATTCATCGTCCGCGAGTTGGTGCATGCATCGAATCGCGAGAAATGGAGCCGAAGAGAGGCCGAACGTGACGACGTTCGACTCGTACGTTTGCACGATGCCTTGTTCGTCTCTCCATAAAATGCGTTGGTACGTTCGATCCTCCGGTCGCACGAGGAACTGGCGGTACATTTTTTCGATGTCCCCGGTAATCACGAATGCGTAAGTCCTAAACCGCAGCAGAAGCGTAAACAAATCGTCCTGAATGGTAGGGCCAGTCATTAATGCGTCGTTTAATGACACGCCGCTACTGGTTTTTGCCGAACCATCAAACACAACGCGGACCTTCGTCGTGGCGCTCGAAGGTTTTATTACGGCGTGGTGAGGCAGGTAAAAGCCACGCGCGTCGAGGGATTCTACCTGTCTTATGTGTCCGAGTGCACGGTACTCGTTTATTACCGCGGTGTATTGTTTTTTCAATTCCGGGTTGCGTTCCAATTTTCGTTCAATCGAAAGAAGGCGAGTTAAGGTACGCGACCGAGAGTCTCCTAATTCGCCCTTTCTTTCATTGAAGGGTAACGCAACCACGTATCGTCCGGAATTGTCCTGTCGCACGTTTTTCACAAAATGTTCCTCGCACTCGCGTTCTTCCGGCGAAAGGTGTTGTTAAGGCGCGCTCACCTTGGATATATGCACGTTGTGCCGCCTATGTATTGTTCTCGAAGGACCACCCAAGATTAAACGGCTTGGGACCGAGATGAATGTGAATTTGGTGGACACGTGGTTTTTATATTGTGAAAAATTGTATTTACAGATGTTGATTGAGAGTGCTGAATGTGTGTATGTTTCGGTGAAAAACTTGTGTCGTTTGGTTTATCTATTCTGTCTTCTGGTTTCTATATGTTCTAAGTGTCTGTTGTAACTATCTCGTTTTTTCTCTGCTCACTGGTTTTAATACCTTGTGTTCTCCCTTCCATTACGCCCTTGGCGTGGTACCTTGAGGAAGGGGAACAGAGCCTCCTACACGTGCGTTCGGGGGTGGACGGCGACTTGGCAACTCTGGGGTATTTCCCAGAATTGCCATGTGGTGGCTAACTGCCGCTGAAACCGTGAGGTTTCGAGGCCGAGTCACCCCTTGGTACCGCGACGATTTACGACGGGCCTTACTTGTAAATTAAGTTGCAAGGGTGTGACCGTGCTGATCAAAAAAGGTCCCTTTTGTTTGTCACGTAGACAGACGAAGCTTTTCTGCAATTGCCCCGTCGTAAATCCATCTTGGCTGAAACTCTAACCGGTGTTGATCCTGAGGTCCCTCTTCGACTTCCCAAAACTTCTGTAAGTTGAAGTCCAGGCTCGTGACGAAAGCCTTACGGGTGTCGCGTGTGGCCGTCGTTGGGATGTTTCCTCCGATGATCCAGCCCAGTTGCGTTTTCTGTAAGACCAAATCGCGTCCACTTCGGTTGGAGAGGTCGATTTGGCCGATACTGAGGCATGACAATGCTGGTCCGGTGCCGATCAGCATATCTATTTCTCCCGGCTGGTGGAAGCTTGGATCTGCCAGATGAACGTTGGCCGGTATACGCAACTGGGAGCGATCGAGTGGGACATCCGGTATTCGTTCCGATATTCTTGGAATTGTGAAGAACGAGAGTGTCCGTCGATAATTGGATAACCTCGATTGAATGGTTGTGGATACCGCTTTATATGCCACGGTGTTTACCTCATTAAGGCCTTGGATTGCCACGGATGCCCGGGTCGACGGCAAACGTAGCCTTTTTGCCAGATCCTCCGTGATGAAGTTGGCATTAGAGCAGGTATCCACCAAGGTTCGACACTGAATGGGTTTCCGATCGCTGTCTAATACCTGCACGACTGCGGTTGCCAATAGTCCGTTTGTCTTCCCGTCGGAGACAAAGGAAACGCCTTGTCGTCGTGGTTTTGGCCGTCCGGTGCTTTTCGGTCTTAGTCACGTCTTCCTGACCTCTTCTCGGGGCGATGCATCTCGATGGAGTTTCGTGTTATGACGTCCGTGACATACACGACATGTCCCTCCGTTGCATTGGTCGGTGGCGTGGTCCCCTTGGAGGCAGTTGATGCAAAGATTTGCTTTGCGTGCAGCCTGGAGCCGGTCTTTCACCGCCATGTCCAGAAATCTCTGGCATTGATAGGCCGGGTGATAACCGGTGTTGCAAATTTTGCAGCTCGATTGGGATGCTGAAACGAAGGTTTGCCTCCTGGCCGTCCGTGGCGATGACACTTTCCAGGGAGGTGTCGGTGATTTCCGTGGAAATGCCGGTGAGGTTCTCGTGGGTGTTTGCCGCGGCGGCGTATCGGATGCCGCGGAAGCGCGATTCTTAATTGCGACTGGAGTGTTCGTCGGCGAGTTCTCGGTCCGGCACCGATGGGACGCGTTACGAAGGTGCCGAAAAATGTCGGCGATTTTTGGCATCGTCGTGTCGGACAGCGTCTGCTCCCACTCTCGCTTCGTCCCTGGACTCATTTTTGAGATGGCGATGCTAGCTAAAAGGTCGTTGGCTATGTTTTCCCACGACCTTCCTAACGCTTGCAGCGATCTGATTTGAGATTGCATATGGTTGATCATATCGCGGATCGATTCGGCCGTGTCGTCTGTCATGGTGGGCGTGTTGCGAAGCAACGCGGCATGTTGCAGGACGAGCGCTCGCGTGTTGTCGTATGTTTCGTTCAGCTGATCCCACGCTGCCTTGTAATTGTCCTCGCTGATGGTAAAGGACTCAATGGCGGATTCCGCCTTGCCTGATAGTGAGAGTCGGAGGTAGTGTAACTTCTGTATGTCTGATAATCCCGAATGCGCGTGGATCATAGTTGAGAAGGCATCCTTGAACGCAACCCATTTTTCGAGCCGGCCGTCGAATTTCGGTAAGTCAATTTTTGGTAGGTGGACACCGATCGCGGTTGATGATGTCGACAACGTGGGTGAGTCGGCGTTTCTCAGCGTTGTCGTCTGCGTTGGGGCTTGCTCTACCTCTTGTAACAGCGTGATGGCGATAGCGATGACGTCATCATACAGTTTAGTAACTGCTTCGCGTTCTGCCTCGGACTGCTCGAAGCCCTCGATGAGCCCCAATTCGTCTTGTTTCGTGTTGAAATTGTCTAAT
>NW_017104703.1:0-345 GCF_001263275.1 Habropoda laboriosa
CGGAGTCCGCGTGTGCAAGTATCATCGCCAAAATAAACGTTATATTGCTAAAGTATAATCGATGTCAGCTTTCCTCCCCGAATTCCATAACAGTATATGGCCACGGGGGGCCTACGTACCTAGTCCTGGCGACTCTTGGAAGAGTCGAGAGACGCTTTCCAAACATCTCTGGGTTTCTTCGTCCTCCAAGAGTATCGCCTTGGCAGTGTAGGTCCGCGCCCTCATTCCTGGGACTTTCCCAGGGAAAAAGGGGCTACTTAACCCTTTCGCGACGGCGGGACAGTACGCCACTAACGAACGGGTCGTCGTGCCATTAGTGCACACCGTACGCATTAAGAGTGTCTC
>NW_017104704.1:0-205 GCF_001263275.1 Habropoda laboriosa
AGTTCGAAAATTCGACGCCACGTCCAGAATGCATAGCGGAATCAAACACCATTAGAGTACGAACAACGCCGCAGTTTGTTATGTTAATTTCGCAAAGAACTACTATCGCCTAGCCGACGTTATAGGTGTATATTCGCTTCATTTAACAGTAACACAGCACACGTGTGAGATATTGAAAGAACAAACCACACCTTTGTATTCGGAA
>NW_017104704.1:328-551 GCF_001263275.1 Habropoda laboriosa
ACATAGCAGAACCGTACGCCATTTGGAGGACGAGAATAGTCACAGTATGATATGGGAAGGTCGCGAAGATCTACTATAACCGTTTGCGACGTTATATGTGTATATTCGCGTCGTTTATCCGTAAGGCCGGAACCGTTTGAGCTTTGAATAATAAACACAGCTTTGTATTCTGTATCAAAAAAAGGTAAGATTTCGTTGGATGCATTTAGCTGAAGCAATTCTT
>NW_017104704.1:727-951 GCF_001263275.1 Habropoda laboriosa
CTTCGTTTAACATTAACACGGGAACAGTTTGAGCTATTGCAAAAACAAACCACTACTTTGCATTCAGTACCAAAAAAAGGTAAGCTTTTGTTGGCCTCATTTAGATTTAGGAATTTCATTTAGCGTCGAAATATTTAGTTATCTGTAATTGCCCCCACCAACGTAGTTCGAAAATTCGGCGCCGATGTCCAGAATGCATAGCAGAATCATACTCCATTTAGAGT
>NW_017104705.1:0-737 GCF_001263275.1 Habropoda laboriosa
CAATGGTGTGCTTTGTTATTCAAAGCTCAAACGGTTCCCGTGTTTCTGTTAAACGAAGCGAATGAACACCTATAACGTCGCGCTTGGATATAGTATTTCTTCGCGATTTTCCCGTAACGTACCGGTACGATTCTGGTACTCTAAGTGGAGTACATTTCTGCTGTGCATTCCAGACATCGGCGTCGAATTTTCTCTCTACGATGGTGGGGGCAAATACAGTTAACTAAATATTGCGACTTTAAAAATATTCCCTACAAATAAATGTTCCCAACGAAATCTTGCCCGGTTTTGGTACCGAATACGAAGGTGTGGATTGTTTTTTCATAGCTCAATCGGTTTCCGTGTTACTGTTAAACGAACCGAATATATACATATAACGTCACGCTTTGAGATGTTATTTCTTCACGGTTTTCACGTAACGTACAGGTACGGTATTCTTACACTAAATGGAGTACATTTCTGCAATACATTCTGGACATCGGCGCCGAATTTTCGTACTACGATGTGGGGGAAGATACAAATAATTAAATATTTCGACGTTAAAAATAATTCCTAAAACTAAATGTGACCAACGAAATCTTACCTTTTCTGGTACCGAATACAAAGATGTGGCCTGTTATTTCAATAGCTCAAACGTTTCCGGTGTTACTGTCAAACGAAGCGAATATACACCTATAACGTCGGGAAGGCGATAGTAGATCTTCGCGACTTTCACATAACATACGGCGGCTAATGCC
>NW_017104705.1:3246-5751 GCF_001263275.1 Habropoda laboriosa
ATAAATGGCGTGCGATTCGGCTATGCTTTTTGGACATCGGCGTCGAATTTTAGAACTACGATGGTGGGGCAAATACAGATAATATAAATATTTCGATTTTAAATTTAATTCCTTCAGCTGAATGTATGTAACGAAATCTTACATTTGATTCATCCCGATTATAAAGGTGTGCTTGGTTCTTCAATATCACACAGGGTTGCCGTGTTACTGTTAAACGAAACGAATATACACATATAACGTCGGCTACGCGATAGTAGTCCTTCGCCACTTTAACATAACCTACTGCGGCGATATTCGTACTCTAAATGGGGTTTGCTTCTGCTATGCATTCTGGACTCCGGGGTCGAATTTTCGAACTACGATGTGGGAGAAAATACAGATAATTAAATATTTCGACGTAAAAATAATTGCTAAAACTAAATGTGACCAAAGAAAACTTACAATTTTATGGTACCGAATACAAAGTTTGGGTTTGTTATTTCAATAGCTCAAACGGTTCCCGTGTTACTGTTAAAAGAAGCGACTATACACCTACAACGTCGAGTTTGCGGATAGTATTTCTTCGCGACATTCACGTAATGTACTGGTACGATACTCGTACTCGAAATGGAGTACGATTCTGCTATGCATTCTGGACTCCGGCGTCCAATTTTCGAACTACGATGTGGGGGAAAATACAGATAATTAATTATTTCGACGATCATAATAATGCCTGAAACTAATTGTGACCAACGAAATCTTACCTTTTTGTGATACCGAATACAAAGGTGTGGTTTGTTTTATCAATAGCTCAAACGGTTACCGTGTTACTGTTAAATGAGGCGAATATACACATATAACGTCACGCTTAGAGAAATTATTTCTTCACGATTTTCATGTTACGTACCGGTACTGTACTCACACTTTAAATGGAGTACATTTCGGCTATGCATTCTGGATTTCGGCGCCGAATTTTCGAACTTGGATGGTGGGGGAAAATACAGATAACGAAATATTTCGACTTTAAAAATAATCCCTACAAATATTTGTTCCCAACGAAATCTTACCGTTTTTTGGTCACGAATATAAATGTGTGCTTGGTCCTTCAGTATCTTCCACGGTTCCCGTGTTACTGTTAAACGAAGCGAATATACAAATATAATTTCGGCTAGGTGATTGTAGTACTTAGCGACTTTCACGTAACGCACCGGTACGATACACGTACTCTAAATGGAGTGCGATTCTGCTATGCATTCTGGACATTAGCGCCGAATTTTCGAACTACAATGGTGGGGGCAATTACAGATAATATATATATATATCGATTTTAAATTTAATTCCTTCAGCTGAATGTATATAACGAAATCTTACATTTTATTGATCCCGATTATAAAGGTGTGCTGGGATCTTCAATATCACACACGGTTGCCGTGTTACTGTTAAACCAAGCGCATATACACAAATAACGCCGCACGTGGATGTAGTAGTTCTTCGCGACAGTACGCATATCATACTGGGACGATTCGCCTTCTCTAAATCGCGTACGGTTCTGTCAGGCATTCTGGACGCCGGCGTCGAATTTTCGAACTACGATGTGGGAGAAAACACAAATAATTAAATATTTCGTAGTTAGAAATAATTCCTTCAGCGAAGTGAATACAACGAAATCGTTCAATTTTTTGATCCCGAATATAAAGGTGTGCTTGGTTATTCAAAGCACAAACGTTTCCGTTGTTACCGTGAAACGAAGCGAATAAAGACATATAACGTCGCACATGTATATTGCAGTACTTCGCGAACTTCGCATATCATACTGGGACGATTCGTGTCCCCTAAATGGCGTACGATTCTGCTATACATACTGGACATCGGCGTCGAATTTTCGAACTACGATGTGGGGGAAAATACAAAGAATTAAATATTTCGTCGTTCCAAATAATTCCAACAAATAAATGTTCCCTACGAAACCCTATCTTTTTTTGGTACCGAATACAAAGTTGTGGTTTGTTACTTCTTTATCTCACAAGATTGCCGTGTTACTGTTAAAGGAAGCTAATATACACCTATAACATCCGTCATGGAGATAGTATTTCTTCGCGATATTCACGTGGCGTACAGGTACGATACTCGTACTCGAAATGTAGTACGATTTTGCTATGCATTCTGGACGCCGGCATCGTATTTACTCTCTACGATGGTGGGGGCAAATACAGATAACTAAATATTTCGACTTTACTAATATTCTCTACAAATAAAAATTCCCACCGATATATTACCTTTCTGTGGTACCGAATACGAAGGTGTGCTTGGTTCTTCAATATCTCACACGTTTGCCATGTTACCGTTAAACGTAGCGAATATACATATATAACGCGGCTGGGTAATAGTAATTCTTCGCGACTTTCACATAACATACTCGGGGGATACTCGTACACTAAATGGCGTACGATTCTGCTACGCATCCTGGACAACAGCGTCGAATTTTAGAACTACGATGGTGGGTGCAAATACAGATAATTAAATATA
>NW_017104706.1:0-271 GCF_001263275.1 Habropoda laboriosa
TGAAAAATAATTAAATACAGCTGCTGTGGAACATGTCAAACAGGAGCATGAAAAAAAAAGTAGCTCCATGGTTGCCATGATTTGAGCTCTTCTGCTTATCAGAAATAAAAAAATCCAATTGATTCTTATTTAGTATGCATGTCGCTACGGTCGGTAGTAGAATAAAAGAAAAATATTAAAAATTTAAAAAATGGCGGCACTTTGAATGCGAAGTATCGATTTTTTCGACTTTTTTCGTCTTTCAGAGGCTCTAAAAATCAGAAAAATATAT
>NW_017104707.1:0-4955 GCF_001263275.1 Habropoda laboriosa
CGAAGCGAATATACACATTTAACGTCGCGCATGGAGATAGTATTTCTTCGCGATATTCACGTAACGTACCGCTACGTTACCCGTACACTAAATGGAGTACGATTCTGCTATGCATTCAGGACATCGGCGCCCAATTTACGAACGACGATTGAGGGGGCAAATACAGATAATTAAATATTTCGACTTTAAAAATCATTCCTACAGCTAAATGTATACAATAAATCTTACAATTTTTCGACCCCGAATATAAAGATGTGCTATGTTATTCAAAGCTCAAAGGGTTCCGGTGTTACTGTTAAACGAAGCGAATATACAAATATAACGTCGGCTAGGTGATAATAGTTCTTCGCGACTTTCACATGACATATTCCGGCAATTGTCGTACTCTAAATGGTGTACGATTCTGCTATGCATTTAGGACGACGGCATTGAATTTTAGAACTACGATGATGGGTGCAAATACAGATAATTAAATATATCGACTTTAAAAATGATTCCTACAACTGTATGTTACCAACGAAATCATACCTTTTTCTGGTACCGAATAAAAAGGTGTGGTTTGTTTTATCAATAGCTCCAACGGTTCCCGTGCTACGAAGCGAATATACACATATAACGTCGCACATGGTTATAGTAGTTCTCCGCGACCTTCGCATATCATACTGAGACGATTCTCGTCCTCTGCTATGCATTCTGGACATCGGCGTCGAATTTCCGAACTACGATGGTGGGGGAAAATACAGACAATTTTATATTTCGACTTTAGGTATAATGGCAACAAATAAATAGACCCAACCACAACTTCCCTTTTTTTGGTACGGCATACGAAGGAGTGGTTTGTTTTTTCAATATCTTACACGGTTGCCGTGTTGCTGCTAAACGAAGCGAATATACAAATATAACGTCTGCTAGGTATTAGTATTTATTCGCGATTTTCACATAAGATACTTGGGCGATACTCGTACTCCTAAAGGCGTATGATTCTGCTATGAATTCTGGCCGTCGGCGTCGAATTTTCGAAATACGATGTTTGGCGAAAATACAGATAATTGAATCCTTCGACTTTAAAAATAATTCCTTCAGCTAAGTGAATACAACGAAATCTTACAATTTTTTGATCCCGAATATAAAGGTGTGTCTGCTTCTTCAATAACTCTCACGGTTTCCGTGATACTGTTAAACGAAGCGAATATACACATATAATGTCGCACATGTTTATAGTAGTTCTGCACGACCTTCGCTAATCATACCGTGACGATTCTCTTCCTCTAAATGGCGTACGTTGCTGGTATGCATTCTGTACGACGGCGTCGAATATAAGAACTACGATGGTGGGGCAAAATACAGATAACTAAATATTGCGACGTTAAATATTGTTCCAAAAGCTATATGTGACCAACGAAACCTTACCTTTTTTTGGTACCGAATACAAAGTTGTGGTTTGTTTTTTCAATAGCTCCAAATGTTCCCATGTTACAGTTAAACGAATAGAATAAAAACATATACCGTCACGCTAGAGATATTATTACTTCGCGATTTTCACGTAACGTACCGGTACGATACACGTACTCTAAATGATGTTTGATGACCGCTATGCATTCTGGACGTGGCGTCGAATTTTCGAACTACGATGTGTGAGGAAAATACAGATAATTAAATATTCCGCCGTTAAAAATAATTCCTAAAGCTAAATGTGACCAACGAAATCTTACCATTTTTTTATACGGATTACAAAGGTGTGCTGTGTTATTCACAGCTCAAACGGTTCCAGCGTTACTGTTAAACGATGCGAAGATACACATATAACATCGCACATGATTAAAGTAGTTCTCCGCGACCTTCTCATATCATACTTGGACTATTCTCGCACTCGAAAGGTAGTATGATTCTGCTATGCATTCTGGAATCCGCCGTCGAATTTTCGGACTACGATGTGGGGGAAAATACAGATAATTAAATATTTCGACGTAAAAATAATTGCTAAAACTAAAAGTGACCAAAGAAATCTTATCTTTTTTTGGTACCGAATACAAATTTTGGGATTGTTATTTCAATAGCTCACACGGTTGCCGTGTTACTGTTAAACGAAGCGAATATACACATATAATGTCGCACATGTTTATAGTAGTTCTGCACGACCTTCGCTAATCATACCGTGACGATTCTCTTCCTCTAAATGGCGTACGTTGCTGGTATGCATTCTGTACGACGGCGTCGAATATAAGAACTACGATGGTGGGGCAAAATACAGATAACTAAATATTGCGACGTTAAATATTGTTCCAAAAGCTATATGTGACCAACGAAACCTTACCTTTTTTTGGTACCGAATACAAAGTTGTGGTTTGTTTTTTCAATAGCTCCAAATGTTCCCATGTTACAGTTAAACGAATAGAATAAAAACATATACCGTCACGCTAGAGATATTATTACTTCGCGATTTTCACGTAACGTACCGGTACGATACACGTACTCTAAATGATGTTTGATGACCGCTATGCATTCTGGACGTGGCGTCGAATTTTCGAACTACGATGTGTGAGGAAAATACAGATAATTAAATATTCCGACGTTAAAAATAATTCCTAAAACTAAATGTGACCAAGATATCTTACCATTTTTTGATGCCGAATACAAGGTTTTGCTATGTTATTTAGAGCTCAAACGGTTCCGGTCTTACTGTTAAACGAAGCGAATATACACCTATAACGCCGCACAAGGTTAAAGTAGTTCCTCGCGACCTTCCCATATCATACTGGGACGATTCTCGTTCTCCAAATTGCGTACGGTTCTGCTATGCAATCTGGACGTCGGCGTCGAATTTTAAATCTACGATGGTGGGGGCAAATACAGATACATAAATATTTTGACTTTAAATATCTTCCCTACAAATATTTGTTCCCAACGAAATCTTACCGTTTTTTGGTCACCAATATAAATGTGTGCTTGGTTCTTCAGTATCTCCCACGGTTCCCGTGTTACTGTTAAACGAAGCGAATATACAAATATAATGTCGGCTAGCGGATTGTAGTTCTTCGCGACTTTCACAGAACCTACTGCGGCAATTGTCGTAATCTATATGGCGTACGATTCTGCTATGCATTCTGGACCACGGCTTCGAATATAAGAACATCGATGGTGTGGGCAAATACAGATAATTAAATATTTCGACGTTAAATATAGTTCCTAAAACTAAACGTGACCAACGAAACCTTACCTTTTTTTGGTACCGAATACAAGGTTGTTGTTTGTTTTTTCAATAGCTCAAACGGTTCCCGTGTTACTGTTAATCGAATCGAATATACACATATAACGTCACGCGAGTGATATTATTTCTTCGCGATTTTCACGTAATGTCCCGGTAAGATACTCGCACTCTGAATGGAGTACGATTCAGCTATGAATTCTGCACATCGGCGCCGAATTTTCGAACTACGATGTGGCGGAATATACAGATAATTAACTATTTCGAATTTAAATATAATTCCTTCAGCTTAATGTATCCAACGAAATCTTACAATTTTTTGATCCCGAATATAAAAATGTGCTAAGTTCTTCAATATCTCACACGGTTGCCGTGTTACTGTTGAACGAAGGGAATATACACATATAACGTCGGCTAGGCGAAAGTAGTTCTTCGTGACTATCACATAACGTACTGCGGCGATATTCGTACTCTAAATGGGGTTTGTTTCTGCTATGCATTCTGGACACCGGCGTCGAATTTTCTCTCGGGGATGGTGGGGGCAAATACAGATTATTAAATATTTCGACTATAAAAATAGTTCCTAAAACTAAATGTGACCAACGAAATCTTACCTTTTTTTGATACCGAATACAAAGGTGTGGTTTGTTTTTGCAATAGCGCAAACGGTTCCCGTGTTAGTGTTAAACGAAGCGAGTACACACCTATAACGACGGCTAGCCGATAGTAGTTCTTCGCGACCTTCGCATATAATACAGGGGCGATTTACGTCCTCTAAATGACGCACGGTTCTGCTATGCAATCTGGACGCCGTCGTCGAATTTTCGAAATACGATGGTGGGGGCAAATAGAGATAACTAAATATTTCGACTTTAAAAATAATTCATAAAACTAAATTTGACCAACGAAATCTTGCCTGTTTTTGGTACCGAATACCAAATTGTGCTTGGTTCTTCAATATCTCACACGGTTGCATTGTTAGAATCTGCTATGCATTCTGGACGATGGCGCCGAATATAAGAACTATGATGGTGGGGGCAAATACAGATAATTAAATATTTCGACGTTAATAATAATTCCTAAAACTAAATGTGACCACCGAACTCTTACCTTCTTGTGATACCGAATACAAAGGTGTGGATTGTATTTTCAATAGCTCATACGGTTCCCGTGTTACTGTTAAACGAAGCGAATATACACATATAACGTCGCGCTTGGAGGAACTATTTCTTCTCGATTTGCACGTAACATACCGGTAAGATACTCGCACTCTGAATGGAGTACGATTCTGCTATGCATTCTGGATGCCGGCGTCGACTTTTCTATCTACGACGTTGGGGAAAATACAAATATTTAAATATTTTGTCGTTCCAAATAATTCCTTCAGCTAAATGAATGCAACGAAATCTTACAATTTTTTGATCCTGAATATAAAGGTGTGCTTGGTTCTTCAATATCTTACACGGTTGGTTTGTTACTCTTAAACGAAGCGAATGTACACCTATAACGTCGGCTAGGCGATAGTATTTCTTCGCGCCTTTCACATAACTTACTGCGGCGATATTCGTCCTCTAATGGAGATTGATTCTGCTACGTATTCTGGACGTCGGCGTCAAATTTTCGAACTACGATTGTGGGGGAAAATACACATAACTAAATATTTCGACTTAAAAAATAATCCCTTCATCAAAATGTATACAGTTAATCTTACAATTTTATGATCCCGTATATAAAGGTGTGCTTTGTTATT
>NW_017104708.1:0-290 GCF_001263275.1 Habropoda laboriosa
ACCTTTGTATTCGGAATCACAAAAAGGTAAGATTTCGCTGTGAACATTTGTTGGTAACGAATATTTTTAAAGTCGAAATATTTAATTAGCTGTATTTCCCCCCACCATCGTAGTTCGAAAATTCGACGCCGACGTCCAGAATGCATAGCAGAATCAAACACCATTTAGAGTACGAATATCGCCGCAGTATGTTATGTGAAAGTCGCGAAGAACTACTATCGCCTAGCGGACGTTATAGGTGTATATTCGCTTCGTTTAACAGTAACACGGCAACCGTGTGAGCTATTGAA
>NW_017104708.1:429-721 GCF_001263275.1 Habropoda laboriosa
CCAGAATGCATAGCAGAACCGTGCGCCATTTGGAGGACGTGATCGTACCAGTATGATATGCGAAGGTCGCGCGGAACTACTATAACCATGTGCAACGTTATGGGTGTATATTCGCTTCGTTTAACAGTAACACGGGAACCGTTAAAGCTATTGAAAAAACAAACCAAACCTTTGTATTCGGTACCAATAAAAGATAAGACTTCGTTTGGAACATTTATTTCTTGCAATTATTTCTAACGACGAAATATTTAATTATTTGTATCTTTCCCCAAATCGTAATACGAAAATTCGA
>NW_017104709.1:0-880 GCF_001263275.1 Habropoda laboriosa
GTACCGAATACAAAGTTGTGGTTTCTTTTTTCAATATCTCACTCGGTTGCCGTGTTACTGTTATACGAAGCGAATATACACACATCACGTCACACATGGTTATAGTATTTCTTCGCTACCTTCGTATGTCATACTGGGACGATTCATGTCCTCTAAATGACGTACGGTTCTGCTATGCATTCTGGACATCGGCGTTGAATTATCTCTCTACGATGTGGGGTTAAATACAAATAATTAAATATTTTGTCGTTCGAACTAAATCCAACAAATAAATGTTGCCGACGAAACCTTACCCTTTTTTCGTACCGAATACAAAGTTGTGGTTAGTTATTACAATATCTCACACGGCTGCCGTGTTACTGTTAAACAATGCGAATATACACATATAACGTCCCTCATGGACATAGTATTTCATCGCGATATTCACGTAACGTACCGGTACGATACTCGTACTCGAAATGGAGTACGATTCTGCTATGCATATTGGACGCCGGCGTCGTATTTTCGAACTACGATGGTGTGGGCAGATACAGATAATTCAATATTTCGACCTTAACGATAATTTCTTCAGCTAAATGTATCCAACGAAATCTTACCTTTTTTTGGTACCGAATATAAAGATGTGGTTGGTTATTTCAATAGCTCAAACGGTTACCGTGTTACTGTGTTACGAAGCGAATATACACCTATAATATCGGCTAGGCGATAGTAGTTCTTCGCGACTTTCACATAACCTACTGCGGCGATATTAGTACTCTAAATGGTGTTTGATTCTGCTAGGCATTCTGGACGTGGCGTCGAATTTTCGAACTACGATGTGGGAGAAAATACAGATAATTAAATATTTCACCTTTAAAAATATTCCCTACAAATAAATGTT
>NW_017104709.1:2426-2692 GCF_001263275.1 Habropoda laboriosa
ACGTACCGGTACGATACTCGTACTCTAAATGGAGTACATTTCTGCTATACATTCGGCACATCGGCGCCGAATTTTCGAACTACGATGTGGGGGAAAATACAAATAATTAAATATTTCGTCGTTTGAAATAATTCCAACAAATAAATGTTCCCCACGAAATCTTACCATTTTTTGTTTCCGAATATGGAGGTGTGGTATTTTTTTCAATTGCACAGACGGTTCCCGTGTTACTGTTAAACAAAGCGAAGGTACACCTATAACGTCGG
>NW_017104710.1:0-687 GCF_001263275.1 Habropoda laboriosa
TATCGGTAAGCCAGGTTTCAGTTAGGATAAGGACGTCAGATTGAAGTGAAGAGCAAGCGACCTCTTGCTGTAAATTATTCAATTTCGTTCGTAAACCTCTGACATTATGATAATATATAGACAAGTTCCGTGCTAGTTTTTTCATTGTTGTCGGTTTATCGTAACAATCTTAGGAGTACCGTTGACATATCTAATTGTCTTGCTTTGATCGTTCATATCACGCAATTTCACACGCAAAACATTTAAAAACGCACTTTGTTTCACTGTAAAGTCATTAGACATTCTAGCAGAACCAGAGTATCTACGTTTATTCTTCAGAATTTTAATCGGGATGCTCGGCGAATTAAAAGAAACGCAGAGAAGACGAGGTTTACAGGAACTTTTTCTTCCCAGTCTTTTAATTGAAAAATTGTCAATGGTTTCTCTGACATCAGTTTCACGTAATAAACTGTTAACTGCACAAATGTCTCAAGTAGCGTCAGTATCGGTCAGATTAAACAAAATAATATTGTGAGATGTCCTGTTTCTTTCAGACAGCTCCTTCAATATGTCCTCTTTAGAGCAATTCGATTCCAATTTTGAAACTCTATTATTTAGATCCGTTAAAGAATTGTTTAGTACAGAATATTCTCCACAAATGTCAGACCGCAAGGAAGCTAAACCTGACACTCGTAGAGTCAGGGACTA
>NW_017104711.1:0-328 GCF_001263275.1 Habropoda laboriosa
CAGTTGTTAATAACAATTAATTAGTTGATGGCGTATATTTTAATCGATGGTATGCATGTCTAAATAAACTAATTAACAGTTGTTGTTACGAAAGTCGAGAGCGTTGTTATAAAAAAAAGAACTAACCTGATGCAGGCCACTGTAGCAAGAAACAGTGGTTGATGTGTGATATTCGAGTGTAAGAAAGGTTAATTTAACTTTCGTTGATAAAGAGGTAGCAATAAATAAAATAACTGTCCTATAAGCCGCGGTTGACGTTGCAGTTGTTAATAACAATTAATTAGTTGATGGCGCATATTTTAATCGATGGTATGCATGTCAAACTGAA
>NW_017104712.1:0-608 GCF_001263275.1 Habropoda laboriosa
AGTCGTGTGCAGTAATGCAACAACGTGGTTTGTCGCGAGAAAACAGCAGTACTTCAGTTTATAATGGTTAAAACACGTTTTACGTGGCAAAACATGCAAAATATAGAGAAAACAGATGTTTGCAGCACTGCAAAACGTGGTTTGGCGCGAGAAAACCGCAGTATTTCTGTTTATATTCGTTAAAACTCGTATACCGTGGCGAAACATGCAAAATAAAGCGAAAACAGTCGTTTGCAGTACTGCAAAACGTGGTTTGTCACGGGAAAACAGTAGCATTTAGGTTTACATTCGTTAAATCACGTTTTACGTGTCGAAACATGCATAATAAAGAGCAAACAGAAGCTTGCAGTACTGCAAAACGTGGTTTGTCACGGGAAAACAGTAGCATTTAGGTTTACATTCGTTAAATCACGGTTTACGTGTCGAAACATGCATAATAAACAGAAAACATTAGCGTACAGTACTGCAAAACGAGGTTTGCCGCGAGAAAAGAGCAGTATATCAGTTTATATACGTTTATATTAGTTTCACGTGGCGAAACATGAATAATAAAGAGCAAACAGTCGTGTGCATTTCTGCAAAACGTGGTTTGTCTTGAGAAAACAGCA
>NW_017104713.1:0-753 GCF_001263275.1 Habropoda laboriosa
CGTAACGTACCGGTACGATACTCGTACTCCAAATAGAATATGATTCTGCAATGCATTCTGGACATCGGCGTCGAATTTTCGAACTACTGTGGTGGGGGCAAATACAGCTAAGTAAATATTTCGACTTTAAAAATAAATCCTAAAACTAAATGTGACCAACGAAATTTTACCATTTTTTGTTCTTGATCCCGAATATAAATGTGTGCTTGGTTCTTCAATATATCACACGGTTGCACTGTTACAGTTAAACGAAACGAAAATACACCTATAACGTCGGCCAGGCGATAGTATTTCTTAGCGACTTTCACATAACATACTGCGTCGATATTCGTACTCTAAATGGTGTTTGATTCTGCTATGCATTCTGGACTCCGGCGTTCAGTTTTCGAACAACAATGTGGGGGAAAATACAGATAATTATATATTTCTGCGTAAAACTAATTCCTAAAACGAAATGTGAACAACGAAATCTTACCATTTTTTGATTGCGAATACAAAGGTGTGCTATGTTATTCAAGGCTCAAACGGTTCCGGCGTGACTGTTAAACGATGCGAATATACACATATAACGTCGCACATGTTAAAAGCAGTTCTTCGCGACCTTCCCATATCATACTGGGACGATTCTCGTCCTCCAAATGGCGTACGGTTCTGCTATACATTCTGGACATCGGCGTCGAATTATCTCGTGCAAATACAGATAATTAAATAGTTCTACTTTAAAAATAATTCCCAATACTAAAAGTGACCAAC
>NW_017104714.1:0-598 GCF_001263275.1 Habropoda laboriosa
CCGTTTTTGAGATAGCCGTTTCGAGCCAAAACTTCAAGGGGTGGTTTCACCCCTTAAACTCGATTTACCGCAGCTAAAAAAAAATACGAGTCGATTATTTTTGGCTGCTTTATAAGTGTACAAAGTTTCATCAAAATCGAAGCCGGACCGTTCGCGAACGTTCCTTGTGAGTTGACCTAAACGATTTAAGCCTGCGTGCCCTTTGTCCATCAGCGGCTTCAATTATTAAATCTCGCTTCTCCAAAACAAACGTAAAATTACAATTAATCGTAATTTTTCTTCTCAAGAACGAAGGAAAATCATAAGTCGCTAATTCGAATGTACACATTTTCTCTAAAGAAATCGTGAGCCGAGGTGTTAAGCAAATCAAGCCAAGTGGTAAGCCAAAAATTAGCTCAATCCTAACTTTCGCTTCAGTTTACAAACCCAAGGAGATTCTGGTCAGTGTGTGAGAAATTCGTTTTAATATGCGTTGCACGGCGGCGCTGAAACCCCTGGCGGTGTTTTGTTTTTCTCAGTGTCCGTTACGTATTCCAGGAAGCGAGTCGAACTCCTGCTATTTTCTGTCATATACTAACGTTTTATTTTTTTTGTAGAG
>NW_017104715.1:0-1406 GCF_001263275.1 Habropoda laboriosa
GCTTGGTTCTTCAATATATCACACGGTTGCACTGTTACAGTTAAACGAAGCGAAAATACACCTCTAACGTCGGCTAGGCGATAGTAGTTCTTCGCGACTTACACGTAACATACTGCGGCAATTGTCGTACTCTAAATGGCGAACGATTCTGCTATGTATTCTGGACGACGGCGTCGAATTTTCGAACTACAATGGTGGGGGCAAATACAGATAATTAAATATTTCGACGTTAAGAATAATTTCTAAATCTAAATGTGAACAACGAAATCTAACCGTTTTTTGGTACCGAATAAATAGTTTGGGTTAGATAATTCAATTTGCTTATCGTTTGCCGTGTTACTGTTAAACGATGCGAATATACACCTATAACGTCGGCTAGCCGATTGTTGTTCTCCGCGACTTTCACATAACAGACGGTGGCAATTCTCGTACTCGAAATGGCGTACGATTCTGCTATGTGTTCTGGACGACGGCGTCGAATATTCTCACTACGATGGTGGGGAAAATACTGATAACCAAATATATCCACTTTATAAATATTCCCTACAAACAATTGTTCCCAACGAAAGCATACCTTTTTCTGGTACCGAATGCGAAGGTGTGGTTTCATTTTTTCAATAGCTCAAACAGTTCGCGTGTTTCTGTTAAACGAAGTGAATATACACATATAACGTCGCGCTTGGAGATAGTATTTCTTCGCGATTTTCACGTAACGTACCGGTACGATACACGTACTCTAAATGGAGTACATTTACTCAATGGATCACGGACATCTGCGTCGAATTTTCGAAATAAGATGGTGGGGGCAAATACAGATAACTAAATATTTCGACTTTACTAATATTCTATACAAATATAAATCTCCAACGATATTTTACCTTTCTTTGGTACCGAATACAATGGTGTGCTTGGTTCTTCAATATCTCACACTTTTGCCATGTTACTGTTAAACGAAGCGAATATACAAATATAACGCGGCTCGGTAACAGTAATTCTTCGCGACTTTCACATAACATACTAGGGGGATACTCGTACTCTAAAAGGCGTACGATTCTGCTATGCATTCTGGACTCCGGCGTCCAATTTTCGAATTCGAATTTTAGAACTACGATGGTGGGGGAAAATACAGATAATTAATTATATTACTTTAAAAATGATATCTACAACTGAATGTTCCCAACGAAACCTTACCTTTTTCTGGTACCGAAAACAAAGGTGTGGTTTTTTTTTCAAAAGCTCAAACGGTTCCCGTGTTACTGTTAAACGAAGCGAATATACACATATAACGTCGCACTTGGAAGTAGTATTTCTTCGCGATTTTCACGTAACGTACAGGTACGATACTCGAAGTCTAAATAGAGTACATTTCTGCTATGCATTCTGGAGGCCGGCGTCGAATTTTCGAA
>NW_017104716.1:0-361 GCF_001263275.1 Habropoda laboriosa
TAATCCCGATTATAAAGGTGTGCTTGGCTCTTCAATATCACACACGGTTGCCGTGTTACTGTTTAACGAAGGGAATATACACTTATAACGTCGAGCTTGGAGATAGTATTTCTTCGCGATTTTCACGTAACTTACAGGTACGATACTAGTACTCTACATGGGGTACGATTCTGCAATGCATTCTGGACATTGGCGCCGAATTTTCGAACTACAATGGTGGGGTCAAATACATATAATATAATTACTTCGACTTTAAAAATAATCGCTACAAATAAATATTCCCAACGTAGTCTTACCCCTGTTTGATATCGAATACAAAGGCGTGCTTAGTTCTCCAATATCTCACACGGTTGCCGTGTTA
>NW_017104717.1:0-472 GCF_001263275.1 Habropoda laboriosa
AACGTCGCACATGGTTATATTAGATCCTCGCGACCTTCGCATATCATACTGGTACGATTCACGACCTCTAAATGGCGCACGGTTCTGCCATGCATTCTGGACATCGGCATCGAATTCTCTCTCTACGATGGTGGGGACAAATACAGATAACTAAATATTTCGACTTTATAAATAATGCCATCTGATAAATGTATACAATAAATCTTACAATTTTTCGACCCCGAATATAAAGGTGTGCTTTGATATTCAAAGCTCAAACGGTTCCGTTCTTACTGTTAAACAAAGCGAATATACACATATAACGTCTCGCTTCGACATAGTATTTCTTTGCGATTTTCACGAAACGTATCTGTACGATACTCGTACTGTAATGGTGTTTGATTCCGCTATGCATTCTGGACGTGGCTTGGAATTTTCGAACTACGATGGTGGGGGAAAATACAGATACCCAAATATTTCGACTTTAAATATA
>NW_017104718.1:0-276 GCF_001263275.1 Habropoda laboriosa
ACTGAACAAATTAGCAGTGGTTGATATTAAACGCGTGCCCTTTATTATAAAAAATAAACTAACCTAATGCCGGACTCGGTAGGAACAACCAGTGGTTGGCATGTGTTATTAGAGTGTAATAAGGGTTAATTTAATTTTTTGTTGATAAAGAGTTAGCAATTAATAAAGTAATTGTCCAATAAACCGCGGTTGACATTGCAGTGGTTAATAACGATTAATTAGTTGATGGCGTATATTTTAATCATTGGTATGCATGTCTAACTGAACAAATTAACA
>NW_017104719.1:0-1069 GCF_001263275.1 Habropoda laboriosa
ACGGCTAACGGCCTTCTAATAAAAATGTACTTATTTGGTATATCTCGAGGGTTAGGCGGCAGGAATACGCCTCGAGGGCTAAATAATCGTTACTGCTACGAAAAATTGAAGAATATTAATTTGAAAGGTCGCTACGCGACAACTTCCATTTTTAACACCCTGTAACTCACAACTGAATGGACCAAACAAAAAACAGCAAAAGAATTTTTTTAGTGCGAAATGTCACCTTTCCAACAAGCATAAATCTGAAATTGTTTGATCGATACTTTACGAGATATCGATCACTACAGCCATCTACCGAAAAAATAATGGATTTCTTTTTCCCCAACCTAATATAATGTTCGTCCTTGGTAGAAAAGTTTCTCTGCAAGCTGTAGACATACATTGCCTGCTAATCCTGTTTCTCTAATACCGTCAGCTGATCTACCAGAGTAAATTTTCATTGCCCATGTGTATCCCTCGTTTGAGCATAATTTAAATAATTTGATCCCGTATTTGTGTGCTTTATTTGGTATATATTGTTTGAAGATGAGTCTTCCGCGCCATGGAATGAATATTAACAGTTTCGCAGGCTTCATCATCTACGGCTGTGTAAGCCCTGCCTTTGAGTCGGGTGATTGCCAATTTTGCGAAGGACCTTCCCAGATGTGCGGGGACAATGTCCATGGCGCGTCTGCATGCGCGTGAGAATTGTAGGACGGTCATATTGGAGCCGTCGGAAACAGGGATTGACGTGACGGCTTCCCTGTTTATATACGAGACAGGCTCGTCCGATAAGTTTGGACGAGCGAAGTCGGAGTCTCGTGATTCTGTGTGAAGAGGGAGGGTACTTCTAGAGGAGCTCCTCTTTTGTTCAGTTAATTCCGCTCGCAGCTGTTCCATTTCAGCGCGTAATTGTTTGTGACTTTGATTATCAATTTCGAGTTCGCGTCGTTTTTGTTCTACGATGCGTGCTTCTTCGCGGACGCGCTTTTCCCTAATTTCTATCTGCCTCTGCATAGAGAGCAGGTCCTCTTCGGCGAGAGCCTGTTGCATCGCAGCTGCTTCCGTTTTTGACCTTGTTGTTGTC
>NW_017104720.1:0-557 GCF_001263275.1 Habropoda laboriosa
GTATATTCGCTTCGTTTAACGGTAACAGGGCAACCGTGTGAGATATTGAAGAACCAAGCACACCTTTGCATTCGGCTTCAAGAAAAGGAGAGATTTAGTTGGTCACATTTAGTTTTGGGAATTATTTTTAATGTTGAAATATTTAGATATCTGTATTTGCACGCTCCATCGTAGAGAGAAAACTCCACGCCGATGTCCAGAATGCATAGCAGAATCGTATTCCATTTAGAGTACGAATATCGCCGCAGTAGGTTATGTTAATGTGGCGAAGGACTACTATCGCCTAGCCGACGTTATAGGTGTATATTCGTTTGGTTTAACAGCACCACGGCACCCGTCTGAGGTATTGAAGAACCAAGCACACCTTTGTATTCGGTATCAAAGAAAGGTAAGATTTCGTTGGGAACATTTATTCGTAGGGAATATCTTTAAAGTCGAAATATTTAGTTATCTGTATTGTCCCGCAACATCGTAGTTCGAAAATTCGACGCCGACGTCCAGAATGCATAGCAGAATCATACTCCATTTAGAGTACGAGCATCGTACCGGTACCTTAC
>NW_017104721.1:0-268 GCF_001263275.1 Habropoda laboriosa
AGGTACAATATATTCAATTTTGCCCGATCGTAAATTTTTATACACAATGGTCAAGAAGCAGAAACTGAATAGCAAAAAAATTGATAATACAATTACAGTAAATTCTCTACAAGTGTCAGTCAGTTTGGATTCTACAAGTGTCAGTATAGATGGTCCTTGTCTGGCGTGACAGTGAACGTGTTAATAAGTAAATGTTGTTCAAATTATGTCGTGTTTGATGTCATTTTCATCAGAAAAATCTCATCAATATGTTAAGAAAAATTTCGGG
>NW_017104722.1:0-538 GCF_001263275.1 Habropoda laboriosa
GAGTTGTTTAGGTTTATCTGTATTATCCTAATCTCCTTTTTTGGTTGTTGCAATTCCTGCTTTGCCTTTCTACGCCGTATTTTGCCTAGTTTTTTTTCTTACTGTCGTCCAGTCCTCCTTTTGCAGCTGTGTTCCTCGTACTTCTTCGCATTTCTCCCTTCCCTTCTCTCCTTTTTCCTCTGAGCCTCCTTTTTCTACCCGTTCCAATCCCCTTATATCCCTTAAAGCTTCCTCTATGGCTTTGTCCATCTGCGTAACCCCTTCATTCTTCCTACACTCCATGGACCCATGCCCATTCCTCCCGCACTTCCAGCACCTTACCATTAACCTTGGCATCCTTGTGACCCTGCCAATCGTCCACCCTATTCTTAACTTCCCCGTCTCACAGAGCTCTTCCGCCACCTTTCTTGGCAGCTTAACTAGGGCTGTTTTGTCCATCCATGGTTCGACTATCAGCCTAACCACCTCGACCTGCTTCCCTTCCTCCTCATCTAGCCTTCCCGCCTGTATAATGCATTTTATTATTTCCTCCTTTTCT
>NW_017104723.1:0-222 GCF_001263275.1 Habropoda laboriosa
TATTTATTTGTTGCAATTATGTCTAAAGTCGAAATATTTAATTATCTGTATTTTCCCCCACCACCGTAATTCGAAAATTCGGCGCCGAAGTCCAGAATGCATAGCAGAATCATACTCTATTTTGAGTACCAGTATCTTACAGGTACGTTACGTGAAAATCGCGAAGATCTACTATAACCTAGCCAACGTTATATTTGAATAATCGCTTCGTTTAACAGTAAC
>NW_017104724.1:0-570 GCF_001263275.1 Habropoda laboriosa
GCTGCCCCAAATTAAACCGTCTCAGTAGTGTTTCGCAATTAAAAATCGGTTTTCAGAATATATGCGAGAATTTTTGAATTTTAGTAAAGACTAGAGTCGTTGCATTGAGTATTATAATAGCTTCATCCCTAGTTCGCTTTATATTGAATATTTTTACGCGTTTAATCGATACCCTCCTTCAAATTTACTTGCGTTAGAGATTCGGGAAAAATATCAATTCGCGGTTTATTCTTTTGCTTTATATACATCGCGTTTATTTCATATCTCTTTTCTTTTTTTTACGTTTATTCTATTTAAAGTTAACTTGATTCTAAAAATCGAGAATAATATAATATCGCGGTTTCCCCTCTTAAATAAATCGCGTTTCGAAATACTTTTCGCGTCGTCCATTCCACAGTGACTCACATTTTGTGAGTCTGTGAGTCTTGGGAAATCAACGACGAGGAAATGGAATGATTTGCGGAAGGATGACGATCTGAAAAGGAAGGAAGGAGGAAATTCAGCCAGGCAGCCAGGCAGCCAAATCTACGTTGCAGAGCCCAACTGCTTAATCTGCGAATTGTGAGTGAA
>NW_017104725.1:0-321 GCF_001263275.1 Habropoda laboriosa
CCACCGTTTGGTTGCCAATTGTTTATCACATAGAGTCAGCCTACCTCCAGGTAAAAAAAAAAATGTATGGTCGATTCCACAAGTGTCACTAAAATGTAGGGTCGATTCGACAAGTGTCAGTAAAATGTAGGGTCGATTCGACAAGTGTCAGTAAAATGTAGGGTCGATTCGACAAGTGTCAGTAAAATGTAGGGTCGGCCTACATCCACTTAAAAAAAAAAAAATGTATGGTCGATTCGACAAGTGTCAGTAAAATGAAGGGGCGATAGCAGCAGAAAAGCTGCTAAACAATTAGAATTAAATGTAACGATAGAAATTATT
>NW_017104726.1:0-1076 GCF_001263275.1 Habropoda laboriosa
GTTTCATAGAGGTGTAACTGCAAAACTACAGTTTACGCGCGACAGAGACGTTTTGAACTACTGCAAAGACTGCTTTCTCTTTATTTCGCATGTTTGGCCACGTAAAACGTGTTTCATAGAGGTGTAACTGCAAAACTACAGTTTTCGCGCGACAGAGACGATTTGAACTACTGCAAACGACTGCTTTCTTGTTATTTTGCATGTTTGGTCACGTAAACGTGTTTTCAAGAAGAATAACTGCAAAGCAACTGTTTCCGCGCGACAGAGACGTTTTGAACTGCTGCGAACGTCTGTGTTCTCTTTATGCTGTACGTTTCGCCACGTAAAACGTGGTTCAAAGAGGATAAACCGCAAAACTACAGTTTTCTCACGACAGAGACGTTTTGAACAACTGCAAATGACTGTTTTCTCTTTATTTTGCACGCTTCGCCAGGTAAAACGTGTTTTCAAGGCGAATCGCTGCAAAGCAGCTGTTTTCTTGCGACGGAGACGTTTTGAAATACTGCAAACGACTGCTTTCTCTTTATTTTCCATGTTTGGAAAGCATGTTTCGCCACGTAAAGCGTGTTTCAAGGAGGACAAACTGCAAAACTGCTGTTTCGTCCGACTGAGACATTTTGAGCAACTGCAAACGACTGCTTTTTCTTTATTTACCATGTTTGGCCACGTAAAACGTGTTTCATAGAGGTGTAACTGCAAAACTGCAGTTCTCGCGCGACAGAGACGTTCTGAACTACTGCAAACGACTGCTTTCTCTTTATTTTGTACGTTTCGCTACGTAAAACGTGTTTCAAAGAGGCTAAACTGCAAAACTACAGTTTACGCGCGACAGAGACGTTTTGAACTACTGCAAACGACTGCTTTCACTTTATTTTGTATGTTTGGCCACGAACAACGTGTTTCAAAGAGGACAAACAGCAAAACTATAGTTTTCGCACACGCGACAGAGACGTTTTGAAATACTGCAAACGACTGCTTTCTATTTATTTTGCATTTTTGGCCACGTAAAACGTGTTTCATAGAGGTGTAACTGCAAAACTACAGTTTACGCGCGACAGAGACGTTTTGAGCTACTG
>NW_017104727.1:0-337 GCF_001263275.1 Habropoda laboriosa
CCCTAAATTAAACCGTCTCAGTAGTTTACCGTAATTAATAATCTATTTTCGGTATTTATGCGAAAATTTTTGAATTTTAGTAAATAATGTAGTCAGTGGATCGCGTATTGAAATAACAGCTTCATCCCTAGTTCGTTTATTATTGAATATTTTTATGCGTTTAAGTTACGCTTCTCCCCAATTCTCGTCGCATATTTTATTCAAATTTTCTTATATTCTAAAATCGAGAAAGATATGAATTCGCGTTTTTCCTTTTGATTCTTTCAATTTTTCTATTGCATTACGCATTGTTGCAATAATTTCTATCGTTACATTTAATTCTAATTGTTTAGCAGCT
>NW_017104728.1:0-493 GCF_001263275.1 Habropoda laboriosa
ATAAGGATGAGACGTGAGTCGAGGCAACCAAGCGATTTAAATACCAACTTTTTTAATTTTACGCTTTTTTATTCCGAAATTTGTCTTAATATATTGATGAGATTTTTTTGATGAAAATGACATCAAACACGACATAATTTGAACAACATTTACTTATTAACATGTTCACTGTCTGGCGTTGTTCAAATTATATCGTATTTGATATCATTTTCATCAGAAAAATCTCGCCACTTATAGAATCCAAACTGACTGACACTTGTGGAGAATTTACTGTACTTTGAAACCGTGTCTTCTGTGACAAAAAAAAAATTTAGAGCGGTCTACTAATAATGAAAATAATTTTGGTGGTCGATTTTGATCGTCTGAACAGGCCTTTAGAGATTCGTTTGATCCTCTGTTGCTACAGTAGAGGGAGTATCTATTTTCTTTTTCTGTTTGCAACGTATTATATTTTGTGCACGCGTTTTTTTACTCTCGCGTACGCCGTTTTTTT
>NW_017104729.1:0-341 GCF_001263275.1 Habropoda laboriosa
TCGGCGTTGAATTTTCTCTCTACGATGGTAGTGGCAAATACAGATAACTATATATTTCCACTTAAAAAATAATTCCTAATACTAAATCGGACCATCGAAATCTTGCCTCTTTTTGGTGACGAATACGAAGTTGTGCTTGGTTCTTCAATATCTCACACGGTTGTCGTGTTACAGTTAAACGAATCAAATATAAACATATAACGTCACGCTAGAGATATTATTTGTTCGCGGTTTTCACATAACGTACCGGTACGGTACTCGTACTCTAAATGGAGTACATTTCTGCTATGCAGTCTGGACACCGGAGTCGAATTTTCGGACTACGATGTGGGGGGAAATAC
>NW_017104730.1:0-885 GCF_001263275.1 Habropoda laboriosa
GGTAAGATTTCGTTGGTCACATTTAGTTTTAGGAATTATTTGTAACGTCGAAATATTTTATTATCTGTATTTGCCCCCACCTTTGTAGTTCGAAAAGTCGACGCCGATTTCCAGAATGCATAGCAGATATGTACTCCATTTAGAGTACGAGTATCGTACCTGTACATTACGTGAAAATCGCGAAGAAATACTATCTCCAAGCGCGACGTTATAGGTGTATATTAGCTTCGTTTAACCGTAACACGGGAACCGTTTGAGCTATTGAAAAAACAATCTATACCTTCGTTTTCTGTACCAAAAAAAGGTAAGATTTCAGTGGATACATTTAACTGAAGGATTTATATATAATGTAGAAATGTATAATTATCTGTATTTTCCTCCCACATCTATGTTCGAAAATTCGACGGCGGATTCCAAAATGCATAGCAGAACCGTGCGCCATTTTGAAGACGTGAATCGTACCAGTATGATTAGCGAATGTCGCGAAGAACTACGATAACCATGTGCGCCGTTATATGTGTATATTCGCTTCGTTTGACAGCAACACGGCAACCGTGTGAGATATTGAGGATCCAAGCACTCCTTTATATTTGGGATCAAAAATCGTATGATTTCGTTGGATAAATTTAGATGAATGAATTAATCTTAAAATCGAACTATTTATTAATCTGTATTTTCCCTTACATCGTAGTACGAAAATTCGGCGCCGATGTCTAGAATGCATAGCAGAACCGTACTCCATTTAGAGTACGAGTTTCGTACGGGTACGTTACGTGAATATCGCGCAGAAATACTATCTCCATCAGCGACGTTTTATGTGTGTATTCGCTTCGTTTAACATTAACACGGGAACCGTTAGAGCTATTGAAAAAACAAAGCACTCCT
>NW_017104731.1:0-368 GCF_001263275.1 Habropoda laboriosa
TGATACCAACGAATTCTTACCATTATTTGATACCGAATACATATGTGTGCTGTGGATTCTGCTGTGGATTCAGGACGTCGGCGTCGAATCTTCGAACTACGATGGTGGGGGAAAATACAGATAATTAATTATTTCGACGTTAATAATAATTCCTAAAACTAAATGCGACCAACCAAATCTTACCTTTTTTTTGGTACCGATTACAAAGTTGTGGTTTGTTTTCTCAATAGCTCCTACGGTTCCAGTGTTACCATTATACGGAGCAAATATGCATGTTTATCGTCGCGCATGGAGATAGTATTACTTGTCGATTTTCACGTAACGTACAGGGACGATAATCGTACTCCTAATGGAGTACATTTCTGCTA
>NW_017104732.1:0-500 GCF_001263275.1 Habropoda laboriosa
ATTCGTGGTCGAAAAATTGTAAGATTTATTGTATACATTTATCTGAAGGAATTATTTATAAAGACGAAATGTTTAGTTGTCTGTATTTTCCCCCACCATCGTAGAGATAGAATTCGACGCCGATGTCTGGTATGCACAGCAGAAATGTACTCCACATAGAGTACGAGGATCGTACCGCTACGTTACGGGTAAATCGCGAAGAAATACTATCTCCAAGCGCGATGTTATAGGTGTATATTCGCATCGTTTAACAGTAACACGGGAACCGTTTGAGGTATTGCAATATCCAACCACAACTTTGTATTCGGTACCAGAAAAAGGTAAGGTTTCGTTGGGAACATTTACTTGTTGGAATTATTTCCAACGACGAAATATCTAATTATTTGTATTTTCCCCCAATTTGTAGAAAAAAAATTCGACGCCGGCATCCAGAATGTATAGCAGAACCGTGCGCCATTTAGAGGACGTGAATCGTACCGGTACGTTACGTGAAAATCGCG
>NW_017104733.1:0-659 GCF_001263275.1 Habropoda laboriosa
GGATACAGTGGTATGCGCCTTTTTTGCGGACTTATGAATCTGCCTGTGCCTTTAGCACGACGCGCGTATGATGCATTTGTAAAGCAAATGCGCAACGTCGCTGCGGCTATCGCTAAATTGTCCATGAATGCAGCAATAAGACAAGAAATATATAATTCGGAAAACATAGAAAGTTTAGTAGTGTCTGGAGACGGAACCTGGAGAAAACGAGGCTTTCGGTCCTTACACGGTGTCGCATCCCTTATTGGATATCATACCGGAAAAGTTATTGACGTGATTATTAAATCCAGCTATTGTGCTGCATGTAAACTTTGGGAACCTCGCAGTGGCACCGACCAATATATGGATTGGCTAGAGAATCATGAAAGTGAATGCCAAGCCAATCGTGAAAGTTCATCAGGCAAGATGGAAGTGGACGCAATGCTTCAAATGTTTAGAAGATCCCAGGATGAGTACGGAATCAAATATAAATACTGCATTGGAGATGGAGACTCCAAGACATATAAAACAATTTTGGAGAAGCAACCGTACGGCGAAGACTTTTTAATAATAAAAAAAGAAAGCGTAGGACACGTACAAAAAAGAATGAGCACTCGACTGCGTAACGCGAAAAAAAATAATAAAGGTCTCGGTGGTCAAGGAAAATTGACCGATAAAGT
>NW_017104734.1:0-3024 GCF_001263275.1 Habropoda laboriosa
GAACCGAAATCAATAAACTGAAGTAACAACTTTTGAAAAACTGACGCGCGGCGTGAAGATGGCCTTCCACCTATAGTGTAAGGGGTGGTGGAAATTCGTGTTTATCCTAACAGTACATCACTGAGATGACCGATGTGTCAACTACAATCAACATGTTTCCGTGGCGCACGTATAGAAGACCGCACAGTGACCTGTTCCGTTCGTTTGCATACGCAAGCAGAGGAATTAGGAACGGACGCGTCCTCCTCGATCAGGGGCCTCCTTTGCCCGTGGGAGCCGGTTATTGTCGTTGAAACACGTCAGGACAATCGACGATATTATCTGAAACGCGCGATGAGTCCGCCGGGCTTCCGGTTGTCCACGAACACTTCCCCGCTCGTAGTTACCTTTCAACCGCTCAGCAATTTGTTACTTCTACAGCTTCTAAGGGAGATTATACTTCGTCTCACAGGGTAGAAAAACATTCAATTTTGCGTCTTCTGAAATATCGCAGTCCCGAAAGTATATTTTCAAAACACTCTGGAGAAATTTAGGAGATTGACAACGTTGTGGAGGTTCGAAGGTGATTTTTCTTTGAGAAATGTTCTGGTTTTTTCAGGGAAATTTTCAAAAATGGATTTCCAAAAGTAGAATAGTCTCGTGGAATACGAAAAACGATGGAGTTTTGAGTATTGTTTTTTTCTTTAACAGATGTAACATCAACTCTGATGGTGTCTTTCTATTTTTATCGAAATTTCAAATATTTACACCGCTTGGAATTTTCACAGTGATTAATTTTACTTTCTACAGGAAACTAATTAAATTATTTCCCTATTACTTGGTTATCAGGTGTTTCTTGAATGAAACTTGTCTAATGAATTAGTAACTTTATTATTCTCAACTGCAATTTTCAACGAGTACTTGTTGAAAAAATACAAATGGGTAAAACAAGAATTATTCATTTCGTTAGCTTGCTTTGTTAACCCTTTATGCACCACAAGAACAGCAGAGCTTCTTAAAATTTCAGCGAACTTCAGAGAGAACAAAAAAAAAAATAAAAATAAACCAGATTCCTATGTTATACTTTTTATGTCTTTTTCTAAAACTCTTTTCCCATTTTCACAAAAATCTCTCCAGCACTCTAACCGCGTACCACCAGGAAGCAAGACAGTACTCAAAAGGTGAAGAGGGGCAAAAATTCTGCGACAAGAGTAACAACTTTTGTTTCCATAAATAAAACAATTCTGCATTTAATATTCTATCATGAATATTCTAAAAATAATTCTTCAACAATTTTAGCAAAACCAACAGAAAGTCAAGGGGTTAAAAAGAAGAGCAAAAATTCTGCAACAAGAATAACAACTTTTTTTTTCACAAATAAAACAACTTTGCAGTGAACGAATAAAATATACCATTTACCAAAAATAATATTCTATCGTGAAGATTCTAAAAATAATTCTTCAAAGAATTTTAACAAAACCAACAGAAAGTCAAAGGGTTAAAAAGAAGAGGAGCAAAGACGCTTAAATAAGAATGGTAAACCCTTTCTTACAAATACACAAATTTTGCGTTCACTTACACAAATATTTTGTATAACCCGGTCGACGCGAGGAGCTGCTGCAGGGGAATTAACGAGCTCTCCGTATTTCGGGCCCGATCAACGGCCCGATATTTCCAACCGAGCCTGAGTTATATATTAAACGATTCGTTTCTGTACCCTGATCATTTTCATATAAGTGAGGTGTGAGTTGGTCAACTGATCGTGGACTTATTGAAGTTTTTATGCATCATCTTGATTGGTTTGGAGTTCTTTTGGTGTGAAGTCTGCGTCTCCCGTTGTGTTTATCATCAGCAATTCGACGTGTTGGTGCACACGGACATACTAACACTCTTCACCATATTAGGTACAGTGTTCTCAACTTAGAGTGTTTCTCTCCTGGCCATCACTGATTGAGTAAATATGTCTCAAGCGACAAAACTGATATGCAAAGGATGTGGGACAGCGGTAGCAAAGCCCGTCACATGTATATCTTGTGACGTTGCTTCACATCCTGCGTGTGTTCACCGAACTCAGCATCCCTTTTATAAGGGAAAGTACACCAACTCACAGCATTGTAATATCACCGAATGATGATTTGCTTAAAAAGATCAAGGAACTGTTCGACGCTAAATTCTCCAATCTGGAAAATGAGCTGATGGTTTTTCAATCAAATCTGGAACTACTAAACAATTCTTTAACAGATCTAAATATTAGAGTTTCAAAATTGGAATCGAATTGCTCTGAAGAGGACATATTGGAGGACATATTATTTTGTTTAATCAGACCGATACTGACGCTACTTCAAACATTTGTGCAGTTAATAGTTTATTACGTGAAACTGATGTCACCGAAACCATTGACAATTTTTCAATTAAAAGACTGGGAAGAAAAGATTCCAGTAAACCTCGTCTTCTCTGCGTTTCTTTTAATTCGCCGGGCATCCCGATTAAAATTCTGAAGAATAAACGTAGATACTCTGGTTCTGCTAGAATATCCAATAACTCTACAGTGTAGCAACGTGCGTTTTTAAATGATTTGCGTGTGAAATTGCGTGATATGAACGATCAAAACAAGACTATTAGATATGTCAACGGTACTCCTAAGATTGTTACGATAAACCGATAACAATGAAAAAACTAGCACGGAACTTGTCTATATATTATCATAATATCAGAGGTTTACGCACGAAACTGAATAATTTACAGCAAGAAGTCGCTTGCTCTTCACTTCAATCTGACGTTCTTATCCTAACTGAATCCTGGCTTACCGATAGTTTTTCTGACAGCGAGCTAGGCTTAAATAATTACACCATTTACCGATGCGACCGATCTAAACAAACTGGTTGATATTCCAGAGGAGGCGGCGTTTTTATTGCGATTCGAAACACCTTACGCAGTAGTGGCACTATCAATACCGTTTTCAATGTGGAGCACTTATTTATCGAAGTCACATCTGGAGCTCTTCCCCTAATAATCGGTGTGGTTTATTTGCCTCCGTACACTGTT
>NW_017104735.1:0-539 GCF_001263275.1 Habropoda laboriosa
CCTGCTATATCTCACACGTATGCCGTGTTTCTGTTAAACGAAGCGAATATACACCTATAACGTTGGCTAGGGGATAGTAGTTCTCACGCGACTTTCACATAACATACTGCGGCGAGACTCGTTATCTAGATGTGGTTTGATTCTGTTTTGCATTCTGGACGTTGGCGTCGAATATTCGAACTACGCTGAGGGGGGAAATACCGATAATTAAATGTTTCGACGATAATAATATTTCCTCAAAGTAAATGTATCCAACGAAATCTAAGAATATTTTGATCCCGAATATGAAGGTGTGCCTGGTTCTACAATATCTCACACGCATGCCGTGTTACTGTTAAACGAAGCGAATATACACCTATGACGTCGGCTAGGCGATAGTAATTCTTCGTGACTTTCACATACAGCGGCAAATATCGTACTCTAAATGGCGTGCGATTCTGCAATGTATTCTGCAAGACGGCGTCGAATTTTAGAATTACGATGTTGGGGGCAAATACAGATAATTAAATATTTCGACATAAAAAATAATTCCTTCAGCT
>NW_017104736.1:0-612 GCF_001263275.1 Habropoda laboriosa
TATAAACTGAAATACTGATGTTTTCTCGCGGCAAACCACGTTTTGCATTACTGCAAATATCTGCTTTCTCTTTATTTTGCATATTTCGTAACGTAAAACGAGTTATAACGAATATAAACTGAAATACTGCTGTTTTCTCGCGACAAACCACGTATCGCTGTATTGCAAACATCTGTTATCTCATTATTATACTTGTTTCGCCACGTAAAACGAGTTTTAACGAATGTAAACTGAAATAAAGCTGTTTTCTCGCGACAAACCACGTTTTGCAGTAATGCACACGACTGGTTTCTCTGTATTTTGAATGTTTGCCCAACGGTAATCGAGTTTTAACGAATATAAACTGAAATACTGCTGTTTTCTCGCGACAAACCACGTTTTGCAGTACTGCAAACATCTGTTTTCTCTTTATTATACTTGTTTCGCCACGTAAAACGAGTTTTAACGAATATAAACTGATAAACTGCTGTTTTCTCTCGACAAACCGCGTTGTTGCAGTACTGCAAACATCTGTTTTCTCATTATTTTGCTTGTTTCGCCAGGTACAATGTGTTTTAACAAATATAAACTGAAATACTTCTGTTTTCTCGCGACAAACCACGTATCGTTGTA
>NW_017104737.1:0-995 GCF_001263275.1 Habropoda laboriosa
AATATTGAACTATCTGTATCTGCCCCCAACATCGTAGTTCGAAGATTCGACGCCGGCGTCCAGAATGCATAGCAGAATCAAACACAATTAGAGTACGAATATCACCGGTGTACGTTATGTTAATGTCGCGAAGATCTACTATCGCCTGGCCGATTCGCTTCGTTTTGCAGTAACACGGCAACCGTTTGAGCTATTGAAAAAACAATACACAACTTCGAATTCGGTATCAAAAAATGGTATGACTTCGTTGGTCACATTTAGTTTTAGGAATTATTATGAACGTCGAAATAATTAATTATCTGTATTTTCCCGACCATCCAAGTTCGAAAATTCGGCGCCGACGTCCAGAATGTATAGCAGAATCATACACCACACGGAGTACCATTATTGCCGCAGTATGTTATGTGAAAGTCGCGATGATGTCCTAGCGCCTAGCCGACGTTATATTTGAATATTCGCTTCGTTCAACAGTAACACGGGAACTGTTTGAGCTATTGAAAACACAAACCTCAAATTTGTATTCGGTACCAAAAAAAGGTAAGATTTCGTTTGTCTCATTTAGTTTTAGGAATTATTATGAACGTCGAAATAATTAATTATCTGTGTATTCCCCCACCCTCGTAGTTCGAAAATTCGATGCCGACGTCCAGAATGCATAGCAGAATCAAATACCGTTTAGAGTACGAATATCACCGCAGTAGGTTATGTGAAAGTCGCGAAGAACTACTATCGGCTAGCCGACAGTAAAGGTGAATATTCGCTTCGTTTAACAGTATCACGGTAACCGTGAGAGATATTGAAGAAGCAGACACACCTTTATATTAGGGATCAAAAAATTTTAAGATTTCGTTGTATTCACTTAGCTGAAGGAATTATTTTTAAAGCCGAAGGATTAAATTATCTGTTTTTTCGCCATACATCGTATTTCGAAAATTCGACGCCGCCCTCCAGAATGCACTGCAGAACCGTACGCCGTTTAGAGTATGACAATTGCC
>NW_017104738.1:0-297 GCF_001263275.1 Habropoda laboriosa
GTCTGTTCGACGTAACTACATTAATTACAACCAATTAATATCCCCGACTCCGGCATTAGGTTACATTTTTTTTTTATAACAATATCCGCAAGTTTAATATCAACGACTGTTCTATTGTTATAACTACTTAACGATATCTTACGTGCTATTGTTGCTTAACGTGGGATTCAATTGAAAACAAGTTGTTTTATATCACTCTTTATTTATTCTTGGACGACTGTTACATCTATATCTTATTGTTGCTCCACTGTTATTGCATATAAACGACTTTAATATCGACGACTGTTATCTCCTAAT
>NW_017104739.1:0-5757 GCF_001263275.1 Habropoda laboriosa
GAACCGTTTGAGCTATTGAAAAAATAAAACCACACCTTCGTATTCGGTACCAGAAAAAGGTAGGCTTTCGTTGGGAACATTCAGTAGTAGGAATTATTTTGAAAGCCGATATAATTATTTATCTGTACTTGACACACTATCGTAGTTCGTAAATTCGACGCCGCCGTCCAGAATGCATAGCAGAATCATTCTCCATTTACAGTACGAGAAGAACCAAGCACACCTTTATATTCGGGATCAAAAATTTTAGATTTCCTTGGTTACATTTAACTGAAGGAATTATATTTAAAGTCCAAATATTTATTAATGAGTATTTCCAACACATCGTAGCACGAAAATTACGCTCCATAGTCCAGAATGCATTCCAGAAATGTTCTCCATTTAGAGTACGAGTACCGTAAAGGTACGTTGCGTGAAAATCGCGAAGAAATACCATCTCCAAGCCCGACGTTATATGTGTATATTCGCTTCGTTTAACAGAAACACGGGAACCGTTTGAGCTATTGAAAAAATAAAACCACACCTTCGTATTCGGTACCAGAAAAAGGTAAGCTTTCGTTGGGAACAATTATTTGTAGGGAATACTTTTAAAGTCGATATATTTAGTTATCTGTATTTGCCCCTTCCATAGTAGAGAGAAAATTCGACGCCGATGTCCAGAATGCACAGCAGAAATGTACTCCAATTAGAGGACGAGAATCGTCACAGTATGACATGCGAAGGTCGCGAAGATGTACTATAACCATGTGCGACGTTATATGTGTATATTCGTTTCGTTTAACAGTAACACGGCAACCGTGTGATATATTGAAGGACCAAGCACACCTTTGTATACGGTACTAGAAAAAGATAAGATTTCGTTGGTCACATTTAGTTTTAGGAATTGCTTTTAAAGCCGAAATATTTAATTATTCGTATTTTCTCCCACCATCGTAGAACTAAAATTCGACTCCGTCGTCCAGAATGCATAGCAAAATCGTACGCCGTTTAGAGTACGAGTGTTGCCGCAGTATGTTATGTGAAAGTCGCGAAGAACTTCTATCGCCTAGCCGACGTTATAGGTGTATATTCGCTTAGATTAACAGTAACACGGCAACCGTTTGAGCTTTGAATAACAAAGCACACCTTTATATTCAGTATCAAAAAATGGTAAGATTTCGATGGTCACATTTAGTTTTAGGAATTATTATTAACGTCGAAATAATTAATTATCTGTATTTTCAACCACCATCGTAGTTCGAAAATTAGGCGCCGAAGTCCAGAATGCATAGCAGATTCGTACGCCATTTAGAGTACGGCATTAGCCGCAATATGATATGTGAAAGTCGCGAAGAACTACTATCGCCTAGCCGACGTTATAGGAGTAAATTCCCTTCATTTAAAAGTAACACGGCAACCGAATGAGATATTGAGGAACCAAGCACACTTTTGTATACGGTACCAAAAAATATAAGATTTCGTTGGGAACATTTATTTGTTGGAATTATTTCTAACGACGCAATAATTAATTATTTGTGTTTTACCCCACTTGGTAGTTCGAAAATTCGACGCCGACGTCCAGAATGCACAGCAGAATCAAACACCATTTAGAGTCCGAGTATCCCCCTAGTATGTTATGTGGAAGGCGCGAAGAATTACTATCACCTAGCCGCGTTATATTTGTATATTCGCTTCGTTTAACAGTAACATGGCAACCGTGTGAGGTATTGAAGAACCAAGCACAACTTTATATGCGGCATCAAAATATTGAAAGATTTCGTTGGATACATTTAGCTGAAGGAATTATATTTAAAGTCGAAATATTTAATTATCTGTATCTTCGCTCACATCTTAGTTCGAAAATTCGGCGCCGATGTCCAGAATGCATAGCAGAATCGTTCTCCATTTAGAGTACGAGTATTGTACCCTTACGTTACGTGAAAAACGCGAAGAAATACTATCTCCAAGTGCGACGTTATATGTGTATATTCGCTTTGTTTAAGAGTTACCCGGGAACCGTTTGAGATATTGAAAAAACAAACCACACCTATGTATTCGGTACCAGAATATCGTAAGGTTTCGTTGGTAACATTGAGTTGTAGGAATCATTTTTAAGGTCGATAAATATTTAATTATCTGCATTTGCACCCACCTTCGTAGTTCTAATATTCGACGCCGTTGTCCAGAATGAATAGCAGAATCGTCCGCCATTTAGAGTACGAGTATCGCCGCAGTGTGTTATGTTAATGTCGCGAAGTACTGCGATCGCCTTGCCGACGTTATAGGTGTATATTCGCTTCGTTTAACAGTAACACGGCAACCGATTGAGCTCTGAATATCAAAGCACACCTTTATATTCGGGATCATAAAATTGTAAGATTAACTGTATACATTTAGTTGAAGGGACTATTTTTAAGGTCGAAATATTTAATTATATGCATTTGCCCAACTATCGTAGTGCGAAAATTCGACGCCGTTGTCCAAAATGCTTAGCAGAATCGTACTCCATTTAAAGTACGAGTAACATACCGGTACGTTACGTGAAAATCGCGAAGAAATAATATCTCTAGCGTTACGTTATATGTTTATTTTCGATTCGTTTAAGAGTAACACGGGAACCGTTTTAGCTATTGAAAAAGAAACCACACTTTTGTATTCGGTACCAAAAAAAGGTAAGGTTTCGTTGGGCACATTTTGCTTTAGGAATTACTTTTAACGACGAAATATTTATTTATCTGTATTTGCCCCTACCATCATAGAGAGAAAATTCGACGCCGATGTCCAGAATGCACAGCAGAAATATACTTCGTTCAGAGTACGTGTATCGTACCGGTACGTTATGTGAAATTCGCGAAGAAATACTCTATCCAAGCGCGAAGTTATAGGTTTATATTCGCTTTGTTTAACGGTAACACGGGAACCGATTGAGCTATTGAAAAAACAAGCCACAACTTTGTATTCGGTACCAAAAAAAGGTAAGGTTTCGTTGGGAACATTCAGTTGTAGGAATTATTATAAAAGTCGATATAACTAATTATCTGTATTTGACCCCCCATCGTGTTTCGCATATTCGACGCCGTCATCCAGAATGCATAGCAGAATCGTACTTCATTTAGAGTACGAGTATCGCCGCAGTGTGTTATGTGAATGTCGCGAAGCACTACTATCCCCTATACGTCGTTATATGTGTATATTCGCTTCGTTTAACAGTAACACGGGATCTGTTTGAGCTATTGAAAACACAAACCACAAATTTGTATTCGGTACCAAAAAGAGGTAAGACTTCGTTGGTCTCATTTAGTTTTAGGAAATATTTCTAACCTCGAAATATTTAATTATCTGTATTTTCCCCCAAATCGTAGTTCGATAATTCGACCCCGGTGTCCAGAATGCATAGCAGAATCATACTCCATTTAGAGTACGGCATTAGCCGCAGTATGTTATGTGAAAGTCGCTAAGAACTACTATCGCCTAGCCGACGTTATAGGATTATATTCCCTTCGTTTAACAGTAACACGGCAACCGTGTGAGATATTGAAGTACCAAGCACACCTTTATTTTCGGGATCAAAAAATTTTAAGATTTCGTTGGTTACATTTAGCCGAAGCATTTATATTTAATGTCGAAATATTTAATCATCTGTATTTTGCCCCAACATCGTATTTCGAAAATTCGACGCCGACGTCCAGAATGCATAGCAGAATCGTTCGCCTCTTCGAGTACGAGTATCGCCCAAGTATGTTATGTGAAAAGCGCGAATAACTACTACTTCCAAGCGAGACGTTATAGATGTATATTCCCTTCGTTTAACAGTAACAGGGGACCGTTTGAGCTAAGGAAATAACAAACCACACCTTTGTATTCGGTACCAAAATAAGGTATGGTTTCGTTGGGAACATCTATCTGTAGGGAATATTTTTAATGCCGAAATATTTAGTTATCTGTATTTGCCCCCGCCATCGTATTTCGAAAATTCGGCGCCGATGTCCAGAATGCATAGCAGAATCGTACTCAATTTCGAGTACGAGTATCGTACCGGTACGCTACGTGAATATCGCGAAGAAATACTATCTCCATGAGGGACGTTATATGTGTATATTCGCTTCGTTTAACAGTAGCACGGCAGTCGTGTCAGATATTGAAATAACTAACGTCAACTTTGCCTTTGGTCCAAAAAAATGTAAGGTTTCGTTGGTCACATTTAGTTTTAGGAACTATTTTTAATGTCGAAATATTTAATTATCTGCATTTGCCCCCACCATCGTAGTTCTTATATTCGATGCCGCTGTCCAGAATGCATAGCAGAATCGTAAGCCAATTAGAGTACGACAATTGCCGCAGTATGTTATGTGATAGTCGCGAGGAACTACTATTGCCTAGCCGACGTTATATGTGTATTTTCCCTTCGTTTAACAGTAACACGGCAACCGTGTGAGATATTGAAGAACCAAGCACAATTTCGTATTCCGTATCAAAAAGAGGTAAGAATACGTTGGGAATATTTATTTGTAGCGATAATTTGTAAAGTCGAAATATTTAATTATCTGTATTTGACCCACCATCATAGTTGGTAAATTCGACGCTGATGTCCAGAATGCATAGCAGAACCGTGTGCCATTTACAGGACGTGTATCGTCCCAGTATGATATGCGAAGGTCGCGCAGAACTACTATGACCATGTGCGACGTTATATGTGAATATTCGCTTCGTTTAACAGTAACACCGGATCCCTCTGAGCTTTGAATAACAATGCACACCTTTATATACGGGGGCGAAAAATTGTAAGACTTATTGTATACATTTAGCAGAAGGGTTTATTTTACAAGTCGGAATATTTAATAATCTGTATTTTCCCCCACATCGTAGCCCGTAAATTCGACTCCGATGTCCAGAATGCATAGCAGAATCAAACACCATTTAGAGTACGAATATCGTCGCAGTATGTTATGTGACAGTCGCGAAGAACTACTATCGCCTAGCCGACGTTATATGTGTATATTCGCTTCGTTTAACAGTAACATCGGCACCTTTGGGGTTTGTATAACAAACCACACCTTTGTATTCGGTATCAAAAAATGGTAAGAATTCGTTGGTGACATTTAGTTCTAGGAACTATTATTAACGTCGATGTATTTAATTATCTGTAAATTCCCCCACCATCGTAGTTCGAAAATTCGACGCCGTTGTCCAGAATGCGTAGCGGAATCGTACGCCATTTAGAGTACGAGTATCCCCCCAGTATGTTATGTGAAAATCGCGAAGAAATACTATCTCCAAGCAAGACGTTATATGTGTATATTCGCTTCGTTTAACAGTATGGCCGGAACCGTTTGAGCCTTGAATAATAAACACACCTTTGTATTCTGTATCAAAAAATGGTTATATTTCGTTGGACACATTTAGTTTTAGGAACTATTTTTAATGTCGAAATATTTAATTATCTGTATTTGCCCCCACCATCGTAGTTCTTATATTCGACGCCGTCGTCCAGAATGCATAGCAGAATCATACTCTATTTTGAGTACGAGTATCGTATCGGTACGTTACGTGAAAATCGCGAAGAAATACGATCACCTAGCCGACGTTATATTTGTATATTCGCTTCCGTTTTACAGTAACACGGCAACCGTGTGAGATATTTAAGATCCAAGCACACGTTTATATTTGGGATCAACAAATTGTAAGATTTCGTTGGATACATTAAGCTGAAGAAAATATACTTAAATTTGAAATATTTAATTATCTGTTTTTGCCCCCACCAAAGTAGTTCGAAAATTC
>NW_017104740.1:0-571 GCF_001263275.1 Habropoda laboriosa
ATGTTTAATTATCTGTATTTTCCCCCACCAATGTAGTTCGAAAATTCGGCGCCGGAGTCCAGAGTGCATAGCAGAAACGTACTCCATTAGGAGTACGAGTATCATATCGGAACGTGACGTGAAAATCGCGGAGAAATACTACCTCCAAGCCTGACGTAATAGGTGTATATTCGCTTCGTTTAACAGTAAGACCGGAACCGTTTCAGCTTTGAATAACAAAGCACACCTTTGTATTCGGTAACAGAAAATGCGAAGATTTCGCTGGTCACATTCAGTTTTAGGTATTATTATTAACGTCGAAATATTTAATTATCTGTATTTTTCCCCATCATCGTAGTTCGAAAATTCGACGCCAACGTCAAGTATGCATAGCAGAATCAAACAACATTTAGAGTACTAATATCGCCGCAGTAGGTTATGTAAAAGTCGCGAAGAACTACTATCGCCTAGCCGACGTTATAGGTGTAGATTGTGTATATTCGCTTCGATTAACAGAAACACGGGAACTGTTTGAGCTATTGAAAAAATAAAGCACACCATTGTATTCGGTACCAAAAAAGGTATGATTTCG
>NW_017104741.1:0-269 GCF_001263275.1 Habropoda laboriosa
TCTGGACGTCGGCATCGAATTTTCGAACTACGATGGTGGGGGCAAATACAGATAATTATATATATCGACGTTAAAAATAATTTCTAAAATTAAATGTGACCAACGAAACCTTACCCTTTTTTAATAACGAATTCAAATGTGTGCTTGGTTCTTCAATATCTCACACGGTTGTATTGTTACTGTTAAAAGAAGGGAATATAATCCTCTAAAGTCGGCTAGGCGATAGTAGGTCTTCGAGACTTTGATATAACATACTGCGCCAAATGTCG
>NW_017104742.1:0-4618 GCF_001263275.1 Habropoda laboriosa
TCACAAAGATAAAGACAAAATCAAATTAATAGAAATATGTCTAGTAACAGTAAAAACATAAGGTAATAACCCAAACAAATTCAATAATATAATATAAATTAATAATCTAACAAAAACAATAGTATTAGACTGATACTTACTAGAAATTAATAAATTAAACTCATTATAAATAAACTTAACCAAAATTATCAAAATAACCCTAATACGAGAATAAATAAATCAATAAAATATAAAAGTCAAAATAAAAGGTAAATAAATAGAAAATCAATTAAATGGAAAAGATAAACAACAAAATTTACCAACCATAGGATCAAACCTCTCAAACAAATTACTTACCATAATCAACTCCATTTTTTATAAACTAATTCAAAAACAGAAAAATCAACCTTATTTATTATAATCAAAATCGAATTAATACAGCCTATCATTATAAATAAATTAAACAAACAAACAAAAGATAAAATAAACCAACTTATAGGACCCATTTGAGGAATAAAAGACTCATTAGAAGTAATTGCTATTACTATAACATGATTTAAAAAATCAATTCTTGCACTTCAGACATCTAATGACACTTTCAAATAACAATAAATAAACTATTAACTTTAAACTGACAATTTAATATTATAATATTAACTAATTATTTAAAACAAAAATCAACTATCCCTTGTTAACTCAATCAGTAAAAAACTTATAAGTTGTTCTCTCTAAAACAATAGGTATAAATCTATGATTTATACCACAAATTTCAGAACACTGACCAAAAAACAAACCAGGACGACTAGAATATAAATTAACCTGATTAATACGACCAGGAACAGAATCAATTTTAATCCCCAAAGACTGCAAAGCTCAAGAATGAATAACATCAGCTGAAGTAACAACCAACCGAATAGAAACACCAAAAGGAACAATTAAACGATTATCAACATCCAATAAACGAAACTGATCAATTAATATATAAGAAGCCATATAAGAATCAAACTCTAAATTATTAAATTCTGGATATTCATAAGATCAATATCATTGATGACCAACAGCTTTAATAGAAAAATAAGGATTTAATAATTCATCCATATAATATAAAATCTTCAAAGAAGGAAAACAAATAAAAATTAAAATAAATATAGGAACAATAGTCCAAATAGTCTCTAAAAAATGATTTTTTAATAAATAACGATTTAAATGCCTATTATTAACAATATCAAAAACAATAAAAACAGTAAATACAATAACAATAACTATCATAATCATAGTTAAACTATGAAAAGAAATTAGATTATCAGAGTAAGGGGAGTTAGAATCTTGAAAACCAAATATATATCATGTTGCGATTTTTAATAAAAAAAACAATTTTTATACATAGAACTTAAACCTATTGCACTAATCTGCCATATTAAAATTAAACTCTCTAACTCCAGATCAATAAAATAATTATACCAATTATACCTTAGAAACAATAGGAACCTCAGAATAAGAATGATCCAAAGGAGGCATAAAACCAATTCATTCTAAAGACGATTGATTATACTTAAAAACAATTAAACGCTTAGAAATTAAACTCTCCAATAAAATATAAATCAAAAAAATTAAACTATTTAAAGAAATCAAAGAACCAATTGAAGAAATAACATTCCAACAATAATAAGCATCCGGATAATCAGAATAACGACGAGGTATACCCATTAATCCTAAAAAATGCTGGGGAAAAAATGTAAAATTAACCCCAATTAATATCATTAAAAATTGAGACTTTAATCACTTTTGATTCATTATTAAACCTCTTAACAAAGGATACCAATGAACAAAACTGCCAATAATAGCAAATACAGCCCCCATAGACAAAACATAATGAAAATGACCAACAACATAATAAGTATCATGTAAAATAATATCAATAGAAGAATTAGATAATATAATACCAGTTAACCCGCCAATAGTAAATATTATAATAAAACCCAACCTCCACAAAATCGAATTATTAAAATTTAATTTTGAACCATAATAAGTAGCTAACCAACTAAAAACCTTAATACCCGTAGGAACTGCAATAATCATAGTAGCTGAAGTAAAATATGCACGAGTATCAACATCAAGACCAACTGTAAATATATGATGAGCCCAGACAATAAATCCCAAGAAACCAATTCCTATCATAGCATAAATTATACCCAAATTACCAAAAACCTCCTTCTTACCCCTCTCATTTATAATTAAATGAGATATAAGACCAAATCCAGGTAAAATCAAAATATAAACCTCAGGATGACCAAAAAATCAAAATAAATGTTGATATAAAATAGGATCCCCCCCTCCTAAAGGATCAAAAAAAGAAGTATTAATATTACGATCAAAAAGAAGTATAGTAATCGCTCCAGCTAAAACAGGTAAAGATAACAATAATAAAATAGCTGTAATAAATACCGACCAAGCAAATAAAGGCAAAAAATCATACTTAACTGAAAAATTCTTCATCAACATAATAGTAACTATAAAATTCATAGCCCCCATAATAGATGACATCCCTGATATATGTAAAGAAAAAATAGTAAAATCAACCGAAGGTGAAGAATGAAATATATAAGAAGATAAAGGAGGATAAACCGTTCATCCAGTACCAGGCCTAACTTGAAATAAATTACTTATAATTAATAAAATTAAAGAAGGAGGAAGTAATCAAAACCTAATATTATTTATACGAGGAAAAGCTATGTCAGGAGATCCAATCATTAAAGGAACCAACCAATTACCAAAACCACCAATTATAAATGGTATAACCATAAAAAAAATTATTATAAAAGCATGAGCAGTCACAATAGAATTATAAATTTGATCATTATTAATTCATATCCCAGGACTACTCAACTCCATACGAATAATTATACTCAAAGAAGTTCCAACCATCCCCGACCATAAAGCAAAAGCAATATAAATCATTCCAATATCTTTATGATTAGTTGAAAAAAATCACTTACCCCAAAAATAACTTATTAAGATTTATATAAATTCAATATATATAAATAACTTTGAAGGCTAAAAGTTTAATTAACTTAAAATCTTTAAAATAAAGTATTATGTCTGAAAAAGAAATAAATTGTAAATTTATTAATGAAGATAAAACTCTTCTATTACTAAAAATATAAACAAAATTTTTATAGTTTAAAAACAAAACATTAAATTGCAAATTTAAAATTGTATAAATCAAACTTAACTAAAAATTAAAACACTTAATAAAGTAACCCCACAAACATAAAACCCGTAAACGAAAGCAACATAGATAAACCCAAAAAAAAACTAAAATAATTACTAAAAAAAAAAGAATATAAAATAGGCTTTTTCATCCTAGGAAAATAACCAACCAAAGAATAACTAAAAAACCCAACATAAGCCCAAAGAACTATAACAGAACTAAATGTATAAATAAAAACAAAAATATAGTAAAAAATCGAATTATAAAAAAAAACACTAATAACAATTCATTTAAAGAAAAAACAACAAAAAGGAGGAAATCCAGAATACCCTAAAACTAAACTAACATAAACAAACTTTATAATACGACTAAAAGAAACATTTAATAAACCAAATAAATCATTAATATTCAAAAATCCAAACATAAAACACAACAAACAAAAATAAATCAAATAAAATAAAACAAAAATAGATATAAGCTCAAAATCAAATAAACCAATAATAAAAATAAAAGAACTTTGAATAATTGATGTAGAAGCTATAATACTCTTATAAGAACTTAAATTCTTTAAAGACAAAGAAACAAAAAAACTACCAAAAACAATAAAATAAATAAATCACCAATTAAAATCAACAACTATTAACAAAAAATAAATAAAACTAAATTTACATAAAGTACAAAATAAACAAATCTCAAGTCAAGTCATACCACGACATAAAAAAATAACTCAATAATTAAAAGGAAAAATACCTAATTTAAACATTATAACTAAAAAAATAACCAAATCACTTAAATAAATATCAATCCATAAAACACTAACAGTATTGCCAAGTATAACAAAACCAACCAACAGAACACCAGTAAAAGATATTAAAATAAAATATAAACATCTCACATACTTATTATTATTAAAATTAAGATAAATAACCATAAATAAATTTAAAGCCTCATAAAACATCCAAACAAAAAATAAATTATCACTAAAAATCATAAAAATAAATATTAAAACTATTATTAAAACACAAATATATTTCTTAAATAACATATTATATACTAAAATTATAAATTAATAACAATAACAAATAAAAACATTTAATTATAAATTAAATAACATAACAATTAAAATTTAAATATATTTTAGTGTAATAAATGCACATAAAATTTTGAATTTTAATGAATTAAATAAATTAATAAATATAAAAATAAAAAGTAATAGTAATTAAAATTACATTAATATTTCATCAAAATATCCCTTTAATCAGGCATATTACCAAATAAAAAAATTACATATAAAAGAGTAAAACATCTATATTTAGGATATGAGCCTAAAAGCTTAAACCTTAGCTTATCTATATAAAAAAATATTCAGATATAACATATAAATTAACTTTTAACTGCAAATTAAATATTATAAATTTAACTAATATC
>NW_017104743.1:0-273 GCF_001263275.1 Habropoda laboriosa
ATCGTATGGTACGTGACGTGAAAATCTCGAAGAAATACTACCTCCAAGCGCGACGTTATATGTCTGTATTCACTTCGTTTAACAGTTACGCAGGAACAGTTTGAGCTATAGAAAAAACAGACCACACCTTTGTATTCGGTACCAAAAAGAGGTAAGAATTCGTTGGAAACACACATTTAGAGGGAATATTTTTAAAGTCGAAATATTTAGTTATCTGTATTTTCCGCCACATCGTAGTTCGAAAATTCGACGCCACGTCCAGAATGCATAGCA
>NW_017104744.1:0-556 GCF_001263275.1 Habropoda laboriosa
AAAAATCACATCTTTGGTTGATCAATCGCACAACACGCCACACTTTCCTACTAACATTCTAATATTGTGTACAAAAATGAAAAATACTTTCTATTTTAGTTGTTCCTTAATATTTATTAAGTGTGCGTCGCTGTCTATTGTTGTCGCTGAGTAAATGAAAATTAATGTGTTCTGCCTTTTCGAATTTCTAATCCTATGCTATAAATGTACAACCTATTAAATAAACAAGGCCATTTAGATATAAAATTAGGCACATTAGTCAAACAAAACACGACATTCCGATTCTATACCATTCAGGTGCCACCGCATACTCGGTGCGGACGGCAAAGAAATAGCAATAACTCAAAAGATCGAAAATATCGCAAAAAAGTGCAACGGGACCTTTTTCAGGAACCTTCAAAGTTTACGTTAAAATAAGAATGGCTGCTGGATCGCGCTGGATCGATAACTATTTCCTTAGTAGAAGGAAAAAAATGTATAGGTCTTATATTCTCCTCTATTACAGCTGTAAAAAATAAAATAAAGCAATAAAACCACAATATACATTAACTTAGAG
>NW_017104745.1:0-944 GCF_001263275.1 Habropoda laboriosa
CCATTTCTGGTACCGAATATGAAGGTGTGTTTTTTTTTTCAATAGCTCAAACATTTCCGGTGCCACTATTAAACAAAGCGAAGTTACACTTATAACGTCGCTCTTGGAGATAGTATTCCTTCGCGATTTTCACGTATCGTTCCGGTCCGATACTCGTACTCGAAATGTCGTTCGATTATGCAATGCATTCTGAACACTGGCGCCGAATTTTCGAACTACAATGTTGGGGGCAAATACAGATAATTAAATATTTCGACTTTAAAAATAATCGCTACAAATATATATTCCCAACGTAATCTTACCTCTTTTTGATACCGAATACAAAGGCGTACTTGGTTCTTCAATATCTCACACGGTTGCCGTATTACTGTTGAACGAAGTGTATATACTCCTATAACGTCGGATAGGCGATGGTAGTTCTTCGCGACTTTCACATAACCTACTGCGGCGATATTAGTACTCTAAACGTTGTTTGATTCTGCTATGCATACTTGACGTCGGCGTCGAATTTTCGAACTACAGTCGTGGGGGCAAATCAGACAACTAAATATTACGTCATAAAAAATATTCCCTACAAATTAATGTTCCCATCGAAATCTTACCTTTTTTTGGTATCGAATACAAATTTGTGGTTTCATTTTTCAATATCTCAATCGGTTGCCATGTTACTGTAAAACCAAGCGAATATACAAATATAACGTCGGCTAGGTGATAGTAGTTCTTCGCGATTTTCAAGTAACGTACCGGTACGATACTCGTACTCAAAATAGAGTATGATTCTGCTATGCATTCTGGACATCGGCGTAGAATTTTCGAATTACTTTGGAGGAGGAATATACAGATAATTAAATATTTCGATTTTAAATATTATTCCTTCAGCTTAATGTATCCAAAGAAAGCTTACAATTTTTCGACCCCGAATATAAAGGTGTGCTTGGTTATTC
>NW_017104746.1:0-328 GCF_001263275.1 Habropoda laboriosa
ACCATTTTTTGATACCGAATACAACGGTGTGCTTTGCTATTCAAAACTCAAACGGTACCGGTCTTACTTTTAACGAAGCGAATATACACCTTTAACGCCGCACATGGTAATACTAGTTCTACGCGACCTTCTCATACCATACAGGGACGATTCACCTTGTCTAAATGGCGTACGATTCTATCATGCATTCTGGACGCCGGCGTCGAATTTGTCGAACTACGATGTGTGGGAAAATACAAATAATTAAATATTTCTACGTTAAAAAAATTTGTAAAACTAAGTGTGACCAACGAAATCTTACTATTTTTTGATACCGAATGCAAAGGTG
>NW_017104747.1:0-6180 GCF_001263275.1 Habropoda laboriosa
GCTGCAGTATATTATGTGAAAGTCACGAAGAACTACTATCGCCTAGCCGACGTTACAGGTGTACATTCGCTTCGTTACACAGTAAGACCAGAACCGTCTGAGATTTGTATATCAAAGCACACCTTTGTCTTCGGTATCAAAAAAAGGGAAGATTTCGTTGGGAACATTTATTTGTTGGGTATATTTTTAAAGTCGCAATATTTAGTTATCTGTATTTGCCCCCATCATCGTGGAGAGAGAATTCCATGCCGATGTCCAGAATGCATTGCAGACGTAATCTCTTATGAGTACGATTATCGTAGTGGTACGTTACGTGAAAATCTCGAAGAAATACTATCTCCACTCGCGATGTTATATGTGTATATACGCTTCGTTTAACAGTAACACCGGAACCTTTTGAGCTTTGAATAACAAAGCACACGTTTTGTATTCGAGGTCCAAAAATTGATACATTTATTGTATACATTTAGCTGAAGGAATTATTTTTAATGTCGAAATATTTAATTATCTGTATTTGCCCCCAACATCGTAGTTCTAAAATTCGACGTCGTGGATACATTTGGCTGAAGGAATTATATTTAAAGTCGAAATATTTAATAATCTGTATTTTCCCACACACCGTAGTTCGAAAATTCGACGTCGATGTCCAGAATGCATAGCAGAATCGTACTCCTTTTAGAGGACACGAATCGTCCCAGGATGATATGCGAAGTTCGCGAAGTACTACTATATCCATGTGCGACGTTATATGTGCATATTTGCTTCGTTTCACAGTATCTCCGGAACCGTTTGAGCTTTGAATAACCAAGCACACCTCTATATTCGGGGTCGAAAAATTGTACGATTTATTGCACACATTTAACCGAAGGTATTATTTTTAAAGTCGAAATATATAATTATTTGTATTTTCCCCCACATCGTAGATTGAAAAGTCGACGTCGGCATCCAGAATGCATAGCCGAATCAAACACCATTAGAGTACGAATATCGCCGCAGAATGTTATGTGAATGCTGCGAAGAACTACTATCGCCCAGCCGACGTTATAGGTGTATATTCGCTTCGTTTAACAGTAACACGGCAACCGTGTGAGATATTGAAAAAACAAAACACAGCTTTATCTTCGGGATCAAAAAATTGTGAGATTTCGCAGGATACATTTAGCTGAAGGAATTATATTTTTAGTCCAAATATTTAATTATCTGTTTTTGCCCTCAAAATCGTAGGTCGAAAATTCGACGCCGGTGTCCAGAATGCATAGCAGAATCACGCCTTTTAGAGTACGAGTATCTCCGCAGTATGTTATGTGAAAATCGCGAAGAACTACTGTCACCTATACGACGTTATATGTGTATATTCGCTTCGTTTAACGGTAACGCGGCAACCGTGCGAGGTATTGAAGAACCAAGATCACCTTAATATAAGGGATCAAAAAATTCTAAGACTTCGTTAGTCACATTTAGTTTTAGCAATTATTTTTACGTCGATATATTTAATTATCTGTATTTTCCCCCACTTCGTAGTCCGAAAATTCGACTCCGGTGTCCAGAATGCATAGCAGAATCGTACTCCTTTTAGAGGACACGAATCGTCCCAGGATGATATGCGAAGTTCGCGAAGTACTACTATATCCATGTGCGACGTTATATGTGTATATTCGCTTCGTTTCACAGTATCTCCGGAACCGTTTGAGCTTTGAATAACCAAGCACACCTCTATATTCGGGGTCGAAAAATTGTACGATTTATTGCACACATTTAACCGAAGGTATTATTTTTAAAGTCGAAATATATAATTATTTGTATTTTCCCCCACATCGTAGATTGAAAAGTCGACGTCGGCATCCAGAATGCATAGCCGAATCAAACACCATTAGAGTACGAATATCGCCGCAGAATGTTATGTGAATGCTGCGAAGAACTACTATCGCCCAGCCGACGTTATAGGTGTATATTCGCTTCGTTTAACAGTAACACGGCAACCGTGTGAGATATTGAAAAAACAAAACACAGCTTTATCTTCGGGATCAAAAAATTGTGAGATTTCGCAGGATACATTTAGCTGAAGGAATTATATTTTTAGTCCAAATATTTAATTATCTGTATTTGCCCTCAAAATCGTAGTTCGAAAATTCGACGCCGGTGTCCAGAATGCATAGCAGAATCACGCCTTTTAGAGTACGAGTATCGCCGCAGTATGTTATGTGAATATCGCGAAGAACTACTGTCACCTATACGACGTTATATGTGTATATTCGCTTCGTTTAACGGTAACGCGGCAACCGTGCGAGGTATTGAAGAACCAAGATCACCTTAATATAAGGGATCAAAAAATTCTAAGACTTCGTTAGTCACATTTAGTTTTAGCAATTATTTTTATGTCGAAATATTTAATTAACTGTATTTTCCACCACTTCGTAGTTCGGTATTTCGACGCCGTCGTCCAGAATGCATAGCGGAATCTAACACCATTAGAGTACGAATATCGCCGCAGTATGTTATGTTAATGTCGCGAAGAACTACTATCGCCTAGCCGACGTTATAGGAGTATATTCGCTTCGTTTAACGGTAAGAGCGGAACCGTTGAGCTTTGAATAACAATGCACACCTTTATATACGGGGGCGAAAAATTGTAAGACTTATTGTATACATTTAGCAGAAGGGTTTATTTTACAAGTCGGAATATTTAATAATCTGTATTTTCCCCCACATCGTAGCCCGTAAATTCGACTCCGATGTCCAGAATGCATAGCAGAATCAAACACCATTTAGAGTACGAATATCGTCGCAGTATGTTATGTGACAGTCGCGAAGAACTACTATCGCCTTGCCGACGTTATAGGTGTATATTCGCTTCGTTTAACAGTAACACGGCAACCGTGTGAGATATTGAAAAAACAAAACACAGCTTTATCTTCGGGATCAAAAAATTGTAAGATTTCGCAGGATACATTTAGCTGAAGGAATTATATTTTTAGTCCAAATATTTAATTATCTATATTTAACCTCAAAATCGTAGTTCGATAATTCGACGCCGGTGTCCAGAATGCATAGCAGAATCACGCCTTTTAGAGTACGAGTATCGCCGCAGTATGTTATGTGAAAATCGCGAAGAACTACTGTCACCTATACGACGTTATATGTGTATATTCGCTTCGTTTAACGGTAACGCGGCAACCGTGCGAGGTATTGAAGAACCAAGATCACCTTAATATAAGGGATCAAAAAATTCTAAGACTTCGTTAGTCACATTTAGTTTTAGCAATTATTTTTACGTCGAAATATTTAATTATCTGTATTTTCCACCACTTCGTAGTTCGGTATTTCGACGCCTTCGTCCGGAATGCACAGCAGAATCGAACCCCTTTTAGAGTGCGAGAATCGTCACGTTACGTTACGCAAAGTAGCGCAGAAATACTATCACCGAGCCGACGATATATTTGTATATTCGCTTCGTTGAACTGTAACACGGGAGCCGTGTGAGATATTGAAGAAGCAAGCACACATTTGTATTCGTTATTTAAAACTGGTAAGATTTCGTTGGTCACATTTAGTTTTAGGAATTATTTTTAAAGTCGAAATATTTAGTTATCTGTATTTGGCCCCACCACCGTAGAGAGAAAATTCAACGCCGATGTCCAGAATGCACAGCAGAAACGTACTCCATTTAGAGTACGAGTATCGTACCGGTAGGTTGCGTGAAAATCGCGAAGAAAAACTATCTCCAAGCCCGACGTTATATGTGTATATTCGCGTCGTTTAACAGAAACGGGAACCGTTTGAGCTATTAAAAAAATAAAACCACACCTTCGTATTCGGTACCAAAAAAAGGTAAGATTTGGTTGGGTCTATTTATTTGTTGCCATTATATATAAGTCGATATATTTAATTATCTGTATTGGCCCCCACCATTGTTGTTCGAAAATTCGGCGCCAATGTCCAGAAAGCATTGCAGAATCGTACTCCATTTAGAGTACGAGTATCGAACCGGTACGGTGCGTGAAAGTCGCGAAGAAATACTATCTCCAAGCGCGACGTTATATGTGTATATTCGCTTGGTTTAAGGGTAACACGGGAACCGTTTGAGCTATTGAAAAAACAAACCACACCTTCGTTTTCGATACCAAAAAAAGGTAAGACTTCGTTGGTCACATTTAGTTTTATGAATTATATCTAACGACCAAATACTTAATTATTTGTATTTTCCCCCACATCGTCTATAGAAAATTCGACGCCGGCATCCAGAATGCATAGCAGAACCGTGCGCCATTTAGAGGACGTGAATCGTACCAGTATGATTAGCGAAGGTCGCGAAGAACTACTATAACCTTGTGCGACGTTATATGTGTATATTCGCTACCATTAACAGTAACACGGGAACCGTTTGAGCTATAGAAAAAACAAAGCACACCTTTGCATTCAGTATCAAAAAATGATAATATTTCGTTGTAAACATTTAGCTGAAGGAATTATTTTTAAAGTCGAAATATTTACTTATCTGTATTTGCCCCCACCATCGTTGTTCGAAAATTCGACGCCACGTCCAGAATACATAGCAGAATCAATCTCCATTAGAGGACGAATATCGCCGCAGTAAGTTATGTGAAGGTCGCGAAGAGCTACTACCGTCTAGCCGACGTTATAGGTGTATACTCGCTTCGTTTAACAGTAACACCGGAACCGTTTGAGGTTTGAATAACAAAGCACACCTTTATATTCGGGGTGTAAAAATGGTAAGATTTATGATATACATTTAGCTAAAGCAATTATATTTAAAGTCGAAATATTTTGTTATCTGTATTTGCCCCCACCAACGTACAGAGAGAATTCGACGCCGAAGTCCAGAATGCATAGCAGAATCGTACTCCATTTAGAGTACGAGTATCGTACCGGAAGGTTGCGTGAAAATCGAGAAGGAATAGTATCTCCATGCATGACGTTATGTGTGTATATTCGCTTCTTTTAACAGTAACACGGGAACCGTATGGCTATTGAAAAAACAAACCACAACTTTGTATTCGGTACCAAAAGAAGGTAATGTTTGGTTGTTCACATTTCGTTTTAGGAATTATTATTAAAGTCGAAGTACTTAGTTATCTGTATTTGCCCCCACCATCGTAGATTTCAAATTCAACGCCGTCGTCCAGAATGCATAGTAGAATCGTCCGACATTTACAGGACGAGAATCATACCAGTATGATATGCGAAGGTCGCGAAGAAATAGTATTTCCAAGCGCGACGTTATAGGTGTATATTCGCTTCGTTTATCGGTAAGAGCGGAACCGTTGCGCTTTGAATAACAATGCACACCATTTTATTCGGTACCAAAAAAAGGTAAGATTTCATTGGATACATTTAACTAAAGGAATTATATTTAATGTCAAAATATTTAATTGTTTGAATTTTCCCCCACATCGAAGATAGAAAATTCGACGCCGGCATCCACAATGCATAGCAGAATCGTGCGCCATTTAGAGGACGTGAATCGTACCAGTATGATTAGCGAAGGTCGCGAAGAAATAGTATTTCCAAGCGCGACGTTATATGTGTATATACGCTTCGTTTAACAGTAACACGGGAACCGTTTGAGCTATTGAAAAAACAAACCACACCTTTTCATTCGGGATCAGAAAATTGTAAGATTTCGCTGGGACTATTTATTTGAAGGGAATATTTTTTATGTCGAAATATTTAGTTATCTGTATTTGCCCCCATCACCGGATTTCGAAAATTCGACGCCGGCATCCAGAATGCATAGCAGAACCGTGCGCCATTTAAAGGACGTGAATCGTCCCAGTATGCTATGCGAAGGTCGCGAAGAAATACAATCTCCAAGCGCGACGTTATAGGTGTACATTCGCTTCGTTTTACAGTAACACCGGAAACGTTTGAGCTATTGAAACAACAAGCCACATCTTTGTATTCGGTACCAAAAAAGGTAAGGTTTCGTTGATCACGTTTAGTTTTAGGAACTATATTTAACGTCGAAATATTTAATTACCTGTATTTGCCCCCACCATCGTAGTTCTTATATTCGACGCCGTCGTCCACAATGCACAGCAGAATCGTACGCCATTTAGAGTATGACAATTGCCGCAGTATGTTATGTGAAAGTCGCGTAGAACTACATTCGCCTAGCCGACGTTATAGGTGTATATTCGCTTCGTTTAACAGTAAGTACGG
>NW_017104748.1:0-365 GCF_001263275.1 Habropoda laboriosa
GCTGCAGAAAAATAACTTTTCTGCGGGCCACATACCTTCCCGGTGCCCACTCGTGAACATTCAGTAGACATAGACATGTCATAAAACCACTCGCGTCTCCCTGACCGCCCAAAGTCCCATTACGCGCGGGCTACCCTTGGGCCTCACTCCCCCGCCATCGCGACATATCAGCACCCTGCCAACTTGGAAATTCCAGGGTGAGCGGCATGCTCGCGGGCCAGGGAGGATCGTTCAAGACGGTAGACCCGTCCTCATTGGCGGAAACCACCACCTTGTATCCGTACACCCATTTATAAATAAGCGCAGCAACGCGGAAAAAAGACAGATCAAGAAGGGAAAATAGACAAGTAGCACGTAACGAACAC
>NW_017104749.1:0-661 GCF_001263275.1 Habropoda laboriosa
GGCATCGAATTTTCGCACTACAGTGTGGGGGAAAATACAACAAATTAAATGCATCGACTTTAATAATAATTCCTAAAACTGAAAGTTCCCAACGTAACCCTACCCTTTTTGGTATCGAATACAAAGGTGTAGTTTTTGCTTTCAATAGCTCAAACGATTCCCGTGTTACTGATAATCGAAGCGAATATACACATATAATGTCGCGCTTTGTGATAGTTTTTCGTCGCGATTTTCACGTTACGTGCCGGTACGATACTCGTACTCTAAGTGGAGTACGATTCTGCTATGCATTCTGAACATCAGAGTGCAATTTTCGAACTACGATGGTGTGGGCAAATACAGATAATTAAATATTTCGACGTTAAACATAATTCCTAAAACAAAGAGTGACCAACGAAACCTTACCTATTTTTGGTACCGAATACAAAACTGTGGGGGGTTTTTTCAATAGCCCAACGGTTCCCGTGTTACTGTTAAACGAAGCGAATATACGTATATCACGTCTCGCTTCGGCTTGATATTTCTAGGCGATTTTCACGTATCGTACCGGTACGAAACCCGTACTCTAAGTTGAGTACGATTCTGCTATGCATTCTGGACATCGGCGTCCAATTTTCGAACTACGATGGTGTGGGCAAATACAGATAATTAAATATTTCAA
>NW_017104750.1:0-947 GCF_001263275.1 Habropoda laboriosa
TTCTTAAATTCTAAATATTCACAAATTCATCGTAAATAATGATATTAGGCAAAGAATGCACTACTCTGTGAGAAAGATATAGAGAGAACGATTCCTATTGGCTGCCGGGCATCTAAGCTCCCCCACCCTCGGACTAATTAAGTCGGACAGGGAAAAATCATTAATAACTGAATAATTAGAGTGATTTTGCGAACTTTTAGAATTGAAGAATGAAGTGCGGACCTTTAGAAACTTTCTCATATAGATTTTAATGCACTGGACCCTTTCAATAATTAATTATTAACAATTTTAGAAGGTGATGTTGGGAACGATTCCGCACACCTTTACGGTTTTTCAATAATTTCATAGCTTTTTGCTAAATTTCCATGCAACTAACTATATGCGCCTGTAAGGTAACTCCCTTAGCTACATTCTTATATAACTTTTATTAACATATTCGGTTTAGGTTAGGAGTTATTAAACATTATATGGGAGCGTCCCATATTCATCCTACTCGTATCTAGTGAACTGCTATAAACAATTGCTAATATCTAATAAACCGCACCACTTAGGGCTTCCAAACTAATTGAAGAACATAGATAAAGGTCCATTCTACATTCTACATGCTTTAAAGTGTATAATTAGTCACGCATTAGCCTGTCCTTATCTAAGTTAATATTAACGTTTAATTTTTTACCAAAGGTACTGTATTGTAATTACAGATGTCAGCACTAGGACTATTGGATGATGCTGCCAGCTAGTAGACAATTTCAGAACTAATCGTCACATTTTATCAGTGTTGGATGATTAGTCTATTTCAGGGATCGGCAACCTTTTTTATTAAGAGGGCATATTTCAGAAATGCGTGAGTTCTTCAGGCATCGCGCGATGAAGAGGAGGGAGGGATAATATTTAAATATGAAAATATTAATGCAACATAAATTTATTACATAAATTTTTATATATAA
>NW_017104751.1:0-273 GCF_001263275.1 Habropoda laboriosa
TACATTTCTGCTATGCATTCTGGACACCGGAGTCGAATTTTCGGACTACGAAGTGGGGCAAAATTCAGTTAATTAAATATTTCTACGTAATAAATAATTCCTAAAACTAAATGTGACCAACCATATATTACCATTCCTTGATACCGAATACAAAGGAATGCTTTGTTTTTTCAATAGCTCAAACGATGCCCTGTTACTGTTTAACGAAGAGAATATACACATATATATCGTCGCACAGGGTTATCGTAGTACTTCGCGAACTTCGCATATCAT
>NW_017104752.1:0-544 GCF_001263275.1 Habropoda laboriosa
TTCACGTAACGTACCGGTACGGTACTCGTACCTTAAATGGAGTACATTTCTGCTATGCATTCTGGACATGGGTGTCTAATTTTCGAACTACGATAGTGGGACATTTCACATAACTAAATATTTCGACATAAAAAAAATTCCCTACAAATAAATGTTCCCGTCGAAATCATACCTTTTTTCGTACCTAATACAAAAGTGTGATTTGTATTTTCAATAGCTCAAACGGTTACCGTGTTACTGTTAAATGAAGCAAAGATATACATATAACGTCGCGCTTGGACGAAGTATTTCTTCGCGATTTGCGCACAACGTACCGTTACGATACTCGTACTCTAAATGGAGTACGATTCTGTTATGCATTCTGGACTTTGGGCCGAAATTTCGAACTACGATGATGGGGGAAAATACAGATAATTAAATATTTCGACGTTAATAATAATTCCTAAAACTAATTGTGACCAACGAAATCTTACCATTTTTGGATACCGAATACAAATGTGTACTTTGTTATCCAAAGCTCAAACGTTTCAGGTCTTACTGATAA
>NW_017104753.1:0-253 GCF_001263275.1 Habropoda laboriosa
AACCTCAAAGTTACTCGAAAAATCACCAAAGATCGTGTAAAATTCAAGTCTATCCCTTTACTCAGTGAACAATATTATAGCACGATTCTACATTGCAAAATTAATTCTCGAAATTTTCAACCTAACCTCAAAGTTACTCGAAAAATCACCAAAGGTCGTGTAAAATTCAAGTCTATTTCTTTACTCCGTAAACAATATTATACCACGATTCTGCATTGCAAAATTAATCCTCGAAATTTTCAACCTAACCTCA
>NW_017104754.1:0-480 GCF_001263275.1 Habropoda laboriosa
AGCACACCTTTGTATTCGGTATCAAAGAAAGGTAAGATTTCGTTGGGAACATTTACTTGTAAGAAATATCTTTAAAGTCCAAATATTTAGTTATCTGTATTTGCCCCCATCATCGTAAAGAGAGAATTCGACGCCGATGTCCAGAATGCATTGCAGAAACGTAATCTATTAGGAGTACGATTATCGTACTGGTACGATACGTGAAAATCTCGAAGAACTACTATCACCTAGCCGACGTTATATTTGTATATTCGCTTCGTTTAACAGTAACACGGGAACTGTTTGAGCTATTGAAAGAACAAACCACACATTCGTTTTCGGTACCAAAAAAAGGTAAGATTTCGATGGGAACATTTATTGGTTGGAATTATTTCTAACGCCGAATTATTTAGTTATTTGATTTGATTTAGTTATTTGACAATGCAAAGCAGAATCGTACGCAATTTAGAGTACGACAATTGCCGCAGTATGTTATGTGAA
>NW_017104755.1:0-753 GCF_001263275.1 Habropoda laboriosa
ATACCGAAGACAAAGGTGTGCTCTGTTATTCAAAGCTCAAACGGTTCTAGTTTTACTGTTAAATGAAGCGAATATACACCTATAACGTCGTGCTTGGAGATAGTATTTCTTCGCGATTTTCACGTATCGTAACTGTACGATACTCGTACTCGAAATGGAGTACCATTCTGCTATGCATTCTGGACATCGGCTCCGAATTTTGGAACTACGATGGCTGGGGCAAATACAGATAACTAAATATTTCGGCTTCTAATATAATTCCTTCAGCTAAATGTATCAAACGAAATCTTAGAATTTTTTGGTCACGGTTATAAAGGTGTGCTTGGTTCTTCAATATCTCACACGATTGCCGTGATACTGTCAATCGAAGCGAATATACATACATACCTCGCACGTGGTCATAATAGCTCTTCGCGCCCTTCTCATATCATACTGGGACGATTCTCGCCTTCTAATTGGCGTACGGTTCTGCTATGCATATTGGACGCCGGCGTCGAATTTTCTCTCTACGATGGTAGGGGCAAAAACAAATAATTAAATATTTCGTGATAAAAATAATTGCTAAAACTAAATGTGACCAACGAAATCTTACCTTTTTTTTTGGTACCGAATACAAAGTTTGGGGGTGTTATTTCAATAGGAATATACACATATGACGTCTAGCTTGGAGATAGTATTTCTTCGCGATTTTCACGTAACGTACCGGTACGATACCCGTTCTCGAAATGGAGTACGATTCTGCTATGCATTCTG
>NW_017104756.1:0-1334 GCF_001263275.1 Habropoda laboriosa
GAAAATACAGATAATTAAATATTTCGACCTTAATTTGAATTCCTTCAGCTAATTGTATACAACAAAATCTTACATTTTATTGATCCCGATTATAAAGGTGTGTATGGTTCTTCAATATCACACACGGTAGCCGTGTTACTGTTAAACGAAACGTTCATACACCTTTAACGTCGGCTAGGCGATAGCAGTCCTTCGCGACTTTAACATAACCTACTGCGGCGATATTCGTACTCTAAATGGGGTTTGATTCTGCTATGAATTCTGGACACCGGGGTCGAATTTTAGAACTACGATGTGGGAGAAAATACAAATAATTAAATATTTCGACGTAAAAATAATTGCTAAAACTAAATGTGACCAAAGAAATATTACCTTTTTTAGGTACCGAATACAAAGCTTGGGTTTGTTATTTCAATAGCTCACACGGTTGCCGTGTTACTGTAAACGAAGCGAATATTCAGAATTTTCGAACCACGATGGTGGGCGAAAATGCAGATATTTAAATATTTCGACGTTAATTATATTTCCTAAATCTAAAGGTGACCAACGAAATCTCACCATTTTTTGATGCCGAATACAAATGAGTGCTTTGTTATTAAAAGCTCAAACCGTTCTGGTCTTACTGATAAAAGAAGCGAATATACAAATATAACTTCGGCTAGGTAGCTACTGCGGCGATATTCGTACTCTAAATGGAGTACGATTCTGCTGTGCATTCTGGACACCGCGGTCGAGTTTTCTCTCTACGATGGTGGGGGCAAATACAGATAACTAAATATTCCGACTTTGAAAATGATTCCTGCAACTAAATGTGACCAACGAAATCTTACCTTTTTTTGGTACCGAATACAAAGGTGTGGTTTGTTTTTACAATAGCACAAACGCTTCCCGTGTTACAGTTAAACGTATAGAATCTAAACATATACCGTCACGCAAGAGATATTATTTCTTCGCGATTTTCACGTAACGTACCGGTACGGTAGTCGTACTCTAAATGGAGTACATTTCTGCTATGCATTCTGGACACCGGAGTCGAATTTTCGGACTACGATGTGGGGGAAAATACAGATTATTAAATATTTCGAATATAAATATAATTCCTTCAACTAAATGTAAACAAGGAAATCATACAATTTTTTTATTCCGAATATAAAGGTGTTCTTGGTTCTTCAATATCTCACACGGTTGCCCTGTTACTGTTACACGAAGCGAATATACACCTATAACGACGGCTAGGCTATAGTAGTTCTTCGCGACATTAACATAGCATACTGCTGCAATTGTCGTAATCTAAATGGCGTACGAATCTGCTATGCATTCTGGACGATGGCGTC
>NW_017104757.1:0-667 GCF_001263275.1 Habropoda laboriosa
GAATACATAGCAGAATCAGACACAATTTGGAGTACGAATTTCGCCGCAGTATGTTATGTGAAAGTCGCGAAGAACTTCAATCGCCTAGGCGACGTTATAGGTGTATATTCGCATCGTTTAACAATTACACGGCAACGAGTGAGCTATTCGAAATATCAAACCCAAACTTTGTATTCGGTACCGGAAAAAGGTAAGATTTCGTTGGTCACTTTTAGTTTTAATAATTATTTTTAAAGTCGAAATATTTATAACGCAAAATATTAATTATCTGTATTTTCCCCCACGTCGTAGTTCGAAAATGAGACGCAGACGTCCTGAACGCATAGCAGAATCGTACTTCATTTAGAGTGCGAGTATCGTACCGGAACGTTACGTGAAAATCGCGAAGAAATACTATGTCCAAGCCGTGGTTGTATGTGTATATTCTCTTCGTTTAGCAGTAACACCGGAACCGTTTGAGCTTTGATTAACAAAGCACACCTTGGTATTCGGTATCAAAAAATGGTAAGACTTCGTTGGTCAGATTTAGTTTTAGGCATTATTTTTAACGTCGAAAAATTAATTATCTGTATTTCCCCTACCATCGTAGTTCGAAAAGTCGACGCCGTCGTCCAAAATTCTGAGCACAATTGTACGCCATTTAGAGTTCAAGTACCGCCCCAGTATG
>NW_017104757.1:932-1446 GCF_001263275.1 Habropoda laboriosa
TTATAGTACGAGTGTCGTACCGGTACGTTACATGAAAATCGCGAAGAAACACTATGTCCAAGCCATCGTTGTATGTGTATATTCGCTTTGTGTAGCAATAACACGGGAATCGTGTGAGCTTTTGAAATAACATACCACACCATTGTATTCGGTACCAAAAAAAGATAAGGTTTCGTTGGGACATTTAGATTTAGGAATTATTATGATCGTCGAAATATTTAATTATTTGTATTTTCCCCCACATCGTGGTTCGAAAATTCGACGTTCGACGCCGGCGTCCAGAATGCATAGCAGAACTGTTCGTCATTTAGCGGACGAGAATCGTTCCAGTATGATATGCGAAGTTCACGAAGTACTACTATAACCATGTCCGACGTTTTATGTGTATATTCACTTCGTTTAACACTAACACGGCAACCTTATGGGATATATAAGAACAATGCACACCTTTATATTCGGTATCAAAAAATTGTAATGATTCGTTGGATACATATAGCTGAAGGAATAATTTTTA
>NW_017104758.1:0-402 GCF_001263275.1 Habropoda laboriosa
AATTTTCATAGGCAACAAAGTTGCAAACCGAGAACGCGTTTGCAACAATGTGCGATTTTCGGGAGCGCTTTTCGATAACAAAGTTGCAACCCCGATACGCGTTGCAACAATGTGCAATTTTCACGAGCGATTCGCGGCAACAAAGTTGCAAATGCGATTACGCGTTTGTCAGAATGTGCATTCGAAAGTAATACGAGTTAACGATGTTACAAGCGAGAATGACGCTTGTAACAATGTTGCATTCAAGCGTAATGCTTGTAATAATGTTTGCGTTCAAATGTAACACTTCAAGCAATGTTGCATTCAAAAGTAACGCGTACAACAATGTTTTGCATTCGAAATAATGCTTCCATCAATGTTGCATTCGAGGATAGAGACTGCAACAATGTGTGCGTTCAAGTT
>NW_017104759.1:0-291 GCF_001263275.1 Habropoda laboriosa
CCGTGTGAGATGTTGAAGGACCAAAAACACCTTTATATTCGTGGACGACAAATTGTAAGATATTTCGTATACATTTAACTGCAGGAATAGTATTTAAAGTCGAAATATTTAATTATCTGTATGTTCCCCGACATCGTAGATCGAGAATTCGGCGCAGATGTTCAGAATACATAGCAGAATCGTACTCCTTTTCGAGTACGAGTATCGTACAGGTCCGTTAGGTGAAAATCGCGTAGAAATACTATTTCCAAGAGCGACGTTATATGTGTATATTCGCTTCGTTTAACAGTA
>NW_017104760.1:0-486 GCF_001263275.1 Habropoda laboriosa
GTGATTTATTTCTTAGATCAGGTTAGGTTTTCTTGCACTCGCGTTGTTTTTTTCTATTCTGGTTAACGTTGATAATACGATATTAATTTTAACGAAACTAGTAAATATAATTTCAATAATAATTATTCATTATACAATTATACATTTCAATATAAATGATTCAATATAAATTTTCAATATAAATATTTGTGGAATATCCACGTGAATAAGGTATACAAATTAAAGAAATTTATTTGAACGACAAATCGTAGAATAATTTTCTAGTATAGAAGTCGAATATCCTTCGACTTCGTCTCTTTGAAAACTGTTACACAGAGTGATAACGATGATTTATAGGTTGTTGTCAACGTTACCAGGATAGAGACTTGTTTTACATATTTTATCGTTTACATGCACGTTGAAAAAGTTGAATGCATAATATTTATAATAACATCAAACTATTCATTTGATTACCTTCTCTATTCACTATAATTCTCAATCTAATAA
>NW_017104761.1:0-2321 GCF_001263275.1 Habropoda laboriosa
TGTATTTTTCCCAGATACCAAAGAATATGCTATCAATCCATAAATCCTACTACATAGGGAATACTTTTAAAGCCTAAATATTTAATTATATGTATTTGCCCCCACCATTGTAGTTCGGAAATGCGGCACCAATGTCCAGAATGTATAGCAGAATCGTACTCCATTTAGAGTACGTGTATCGTACCGTTGCGTTACGTGAAAGTCGCTAAGAACTACTATCACCTAGCCGACATTATATTTGTATATTCGCTTCGTTTAACAGAAACACGGCAACCGTGTGAGATATTGAAAAACCAAGCACACCTTTGTATTCGGTACCAAAAAAAGGTAAGATTTCACTGGTCACATTTAGTTTTAGCAACTATTTTTACGTCGAAATATTTAATTATCTGTATTTTCCCCCAGCATCGTAGTTCTTATATTCGACGCCGTCATCCAGAATGCATAGCAGAATCGTACTTCATTTAGAGTACGAGTAGTGCCGCAGTATGTAATGTGAATGTCGCGAAGAAATACTATCGCCTAGCCGACGTTATAGGTGTACATTCGCTTCGTATAACAGTACCACGGCAACCGTGTGAGCTATTGAAATAACAAACCCAAACTTTGTATTCGGTCAAAAAAAGGTAAGATTTCATTGGTCACATTTAGTTTTAGCAATCCTTTTGACGTCGAAATATTTAATTATCTGTATTTTCCCCCTCCATGTAATTCGAAAATTCGACGCCACGTCCAGAATGCATAGCGGGGGAAATAAAGATAATTAATTATTTCGACGTTATTAATATGTTACGTACGCGTTCTACCCGAAGCGTGCGGCGCCGAATGTTTAGTCTAACACGCACCCCCCCGATAGTCGCCTAGCAAAGGGATGAGCTCGCATTCCATTCCCACGGAAATCTAACGTTCCCCACCACCAAAAATCTTAGTTTTCGGTGTAAAAAGGGCAGGATTTTCGACGATCGGGGGCAGTCTCTAATTCAGATTTTGAACATAACGTTACTCTGTCCGTCAGAGTCTTGATACGAGCAAGATCGGGTTCCAGTCCCCTTCGAGCAATAAAACGTCGCGTACGTATTTCGTAAGTGTCAATCAAAATAGTACTGTATACGACTCTTCCGCGCTCTCACCGCGTAAAGTCGAGAAGGGAGATTCTTGCCGAGTCAAGAATCGACTAACGTTAAACTTTGTAATTATAATAGAATATAGGAATATAGAGAACTACTCGTGTCTGTATTCAATCAAACCCATCCTGAGTAGTATAGTAACGTACCAGCTAACCCCACGACAGATATACCTTTACCGCTCGAGGTATATCAACGACTACGACGCGCGAATACCAAACACCACAATATCCGGTGGCACATAGCGTTGACTATACGCTAGGGGTCCATCTCCTTCGGCTACCTTCGTTAACCATACGTTGGCACGTCCGAGCACTCCTGTATTACACCCGACACATCCTCTGGTGTCACGCGTCGTTAACCAATCCCGAATAAACTACCTCCTCCGGCTACCTTCGTTAACCATACGTTGGCACGTCCGAGCCCTCCCGTCTTACACCGAACACCTTCATATCCGGTGGCACACGGTGTAAATTATACGCTAGTGGACCATCTCCTTCGGCTACCTTCGTTAACCATACGTTGGCACGTCCGAGCCCTCCTATCTACACCCACGTCTACCGCGAATCGGGAAACACGCGCCTTTATATCAGGACCAAAACCCGAACGACGTCGCAAGGCTGGTGATACCGGTCGAAGTCCGCGAACACCTGACAGCCTGCCGACGACCGTTCGGAACGCGAGCCGTAAAACCCTATAATAAAGCGGGTGATAGCGGTGGAACAAGCCGTGCACACACCCGTTTTATAACACATTTAACTGAAGGAGTTATATTTAAAGTCGAAATATTTAATAATCTGTTGTTTCTCCCACATCGTAGTTTGAAAGTTCGACGCCGGAGTCCAGAATGCATAGCAGAAATGTACACCATTTAGAGTGCGAGTATCCTACAGGTACATTACGTGAAAATCGCGAAGAAATACTATCTCCATGCGCGACTTTATATGTATATATACGCTTCGATTAAAGGCAACACGGGACCCGAGTGAGATATTGAAGAACCTGGCACAGACTTCATTTCGTGACCAACAAATTCGAAGATTTCGTTGGATACATTAAGCTGTAGGAATTATTTTTAAAGTCGAAATATTTAAGTATCTGTATACCATCGTAGAGAGAGAATTCGACGCCAGGGTCCAGAATGCATAGCAGAACCGTACGCCATTTGGAGGACGAAAATCGTCCCAGTATGATATG
>NW_017104761.1:2397-2670 GCF_001263275.1 Habropoda laboriosa
GACCGGAACCGTTTGAGCTTTGAATAACAAAGCACACCTTTGTATTCTGTATCAGAAAATGGTAATATTTCGTTGGTCACATTAAGTTTTATGTATTATTATTAACGTCGGAATATTTAATTATCTGTACTTCCCCACACCATCGTAGTTCAAAAATTAGACGTCACGTCCAGAACGCATAGCGGAACCGTACGCCATTTAGAGGACGATAATCGTCCCAGTATCATGTGCGAAGGTCGCGAAGAATAATTATAACCATGTGCGACGTTATAT
>NW_017104762.1:0-207 GCF_001263275.1 Habropoda laboriosa
ATTGTTTGTATTTTCCCCCACCATCGTAGTTCGAAAATTTGACGCCGAAGTCCAGAATGCATAGCAGAATCATTCACGATATAGAGTACGAGTACCGTACCGGTACGTTAGGAGAAAATCGCGAAGAAATAATATCTCTAAGCCTGACGGTATATGTGTATATTCGCTTCGTTTAACAGTAACAGGGCAACGTTTGAGCTATTGAAA
>NW_017104763.1:0-308 GCF_001263275.1 Habropoda laboriosa
CAGATAACTAAATATTCTGACTTTAATAATAATTCCTAAAACGAAATCTGACCAACGAAATATTACCATCTTTTGGTACCGAATACAAAAGTGTGGTTTGTTTTTTCAATATCTCACACGGCTGCCGTGTTACTGTTAAACGAAGCGAATATACACCTATAACGTCGGCTAGGCGATAGTAGTTCTTCGCGACATGAACATAACATACTGCGGAGATATTCATACTCTAAATGGCAAACGGTTCAGCTATGCATTCTGGACGCCGGCGTCGAGTTTTCTATCTACGATGGTGGGGGCAAATACAGTTA
>NW_017104764.1:0-1296 GCF_001263275.1 Habropoda laboriosa
TTAAATTGGACATGCATGCAATCGAATAAAATCTACGCCATAGACAAACTAATAGTTATTAACAACTGCAATGTCAGCCGCTGCTAATAGGACCGTTACTTTATTTATTGCAACCTCTTTATCAACAAAAAAATAAATTAACCGTTATTACACTCGAATTTACACTCGAATATCATATTTCAACCACGGTTTCTTGCTCCCGAGACCTGCATCAGGTTGATTTTATGTTTATAACGACGCGCACATGTTGTATAACAACCACTGTTAATTTGTTCAATTAGACATGCATGCTATCGATTAAAATACACGCCATCAACTTATTAATAATGATTAACCACTGCAATGTGAACCACTGCTTTTACGACTGTTACTTTATGTATTGCTACCAAAAATTAAATTAACCGTTATTACACTCGTATATCACATATCAACCACTGTTTCTTGCTCCAGAGACCTGCATCAGGTTAGTCTGTTTTTTTTTATAACAACGCGCTCGAGCTTCGTAACAACCACTGTTAGTTTGTTCTGTTAGACATGCATACCGTCGTTTAAAATATACGCCATCATCTAATTAATAGTTATTAACCACTGCAATGTCAACCGCGGCTTATAGGACAGTTACATTATTTCCTGCTACCTCTTTAGCAACAAAAAATTAAAGTAAGCCTTATTACACTCTAATAACACATACCAACCACTGTTTGTTGCTCCCGAGTCCGGCATTAGGTTAGTTTTTTGTTTATAACGACGCGTACATGTTTAATGACAACCACTGTTAATTTGTTCAACTAGGCATGCATGCCATTGATTAAAATACACGCCATCATCTAATTAATAGTGATTAACCACTGCAATATCAACCAGTGCTTTTACGACTGTTACTTTATTTATTGTTACCTCTTTATTACCAAAAAATTAAACTAACCGTTATTACACTCGAATATCACTTATCAACCACTGTTTCTTGTTCCCGAGACCTGCCGCAGGTTTGTTTGTTTTTTTTTATAACAACGCTCTCGAGTTTCATAACAACCACTCTGAATTTGGCCATCTAGACAAGCATGCCATCGATTAAAATATACGCCATAAGCTAATTAATAGTTATTAACCACTGCAATGTCAAGCGCTGACTATGCGACTGTTACTTTATTTCTTGCAACCTCTTTATCAACAAAAAATTAAATTAACCGTTATTACACTCGAATATCAGATATCAACCACAGTTTCTTGCTACAGTGACCTGCATCAGGTTAGTTTTTTTTTTATACCAACGCGCTCGAGTTTCATGACAACCAC
>NW_017104765.1:0-361 GCF_001263275.1 Habropoda laboriosa
GTGTCATCACATGTAAAATAAAGTGAAAACAGTCGTTTGCAGTACTGCTAAACGTGGTTGTAGAGATAAAAAAGCAGTATTTCATTTTAAATTCGTCAAACCACGTTTTACGTGCTGAAACATGCAAAATAAAGAGAAAACAGTCGTTTGCAGTACTGCAAAACGTCTTCGTCGAGAGAAAACAGCAGCATTTCAGTTTGTATTCGTTAAAACACGTTTTACTTAGCAAACCATGCAAAATAAATAGAAAACTTTCGTTTGCAGTCATGCATACCGTGATTGTAGCTAGAAAACAGCTGTATCTCATTTTATATTAGTCAAAACACGTTTTACGCGGTGAAACATGCAAAATAAAGAGAAT
>NW_017104766.1:0-507 GCF_001263275.1 Habropoda laboriosa
AACACTGGAACCGTTTGAGCTATTGTAAAAACAAACCACACCAATGTATACGGTAACAAAAAACGGCAGGATTTCGTTGGGAACATTAAATTGTTGGAATTATTTCTAACGAAGAAATATTTAATTATCTGTATTTTCCCCCACCATCATAGTTCGAAAATTCGAAGCTTGCGTTTAGAATGCATAGCAGAATCGTACGCCATTTAGAGTACGACACTTGTCGCTGGATGTTATGTGAAAGTCGCGAAGAACTACTATCGCCTAGCAGTCGTTATAGGTGTATATTCCCTTCGTTTAACAGTCACACGGCAACCGTGTGTGATAATGAAGATACAAGCACACCTTTGTATTCGGTATCCAAAAAAGGTAAAATTTCGTTCGAAACATTTATTTGTAGGGAATATTTTTACAGTCGAAATATGTAGTTATCTGTATTCGCCCCCACCATCGTAGAGAGAAAATTCGACGCCGATGTCCAGAATACACAGCAGAAATGAACTCCATTTG
>NW_017104767.1:0-637 GCF_001263275.1 Habropoda laboriosa
GGGGGCAAATACAGATAAATAAATATTTCGACGTTAAAAGTAATTCCTAAAGCAAAATGTGACACACGAAACCTTACCTTCTTTGATACTGAATACAAAAGTGTGGTTTGTTTTATCAATAGCTAAAACGGTTCCCGTGTTACTCTTAAACGAATCGAAAATAAACATATAACGTAACGCGATAGTATTTCTTCGCGCCTATCACATAACTTACTGCGGCAATATTCGTACTCAAATAGAGATTGATTCCGCTATGCATTCTGGACGTGGCGTCGAATTTTCGAACTACGATGTGGGGGAAAACACAGATAATTAATTATTTCGACGTTAATAATAATTCCTAATACAAAATGTGACCAACGAAATCTTATCTTGTTTTGGTACCGAATACGAAGGTGTGCTTGGTTCTTCAATATATCACACGGTTGCCGTGTTACTGTTAAACCAAGCGAATATTCACCTATACTGTCGGCTAGCCGATAGTAGTTCTTCGCGACTGTCACATAACATTCTGCGGCGATAATGGTACTCCGAATGGTGTTTGATTCTGCTATACATTCTGGACGACGGCGCCGAATTTTAGAACTAGGGTGTGGGGGAAAATACAGATAAATATATATTTCGACGTTAAAAGTAA
>NW_017104768.1:0-276 GCF_001263275.1 Habropoda laboriosa
TTTTCAAAAATAGCGTCTATAGGCGACCGTATCATAAACTAGTTCTAACGAAGCCTTAACACAGTGCGACAGCTGTAATTTTGCTATCCGTTGTTACGAATCGCGATGTGCTTGTTGCGAAACCGATAATTGTCCCTCTTTTCGAGCCAGACCATTTGAGGAATCTACTCGGGATAGGGGTCTCAGGAAGATAGACTATTAACGCACAACAGGTTGCTGTTAAAACTATGTATTTGTGAATGAACGTGAACAGAGCGCGAAATGCCTAAGCTTACC
>NW_017104769.1:0-689 GCF_001263275.1 Habropoda laboriosa
TGCGCGCTACGCCAACCACTCCCTCTCTATTCTCCCTTCGAGATTTCCTATTTGGGTATGGAGGCCCCGATACTACATAATTTTACCTTCTTCCTTTTAAAAAATATTACGGCCACAATTCCAAGGCACCCCTTATTCAAAATACACTCTATTCTATTTAAAAATCGTCCACAAAGCAACAACGAGAATTGCCGCAACGTCTAAAACATCACAAGAATTCACTGCCTAATAAACTCAACACAATTGCTATTCCACAATTCAACCATTCCATCCAACCAGAAACCAGCAACAAAAAAAAAAGGTACAACCAACAACTTCGTGTTCATTCAAGGCTCGAAAGGCGAGAAACAGCGAGCTTTCCTCCACCGTAGGTAAACCCTCTAATTAACCCTTTCACTCGGAGTGACATCCCTCGACTTCGAAACTCCGGCTTCTCGAACGTGCATTCCGGCGAAGGTTGTGAACGGTCGGTGGAAAATTCTCCAGGGCGAAAAATCCATTGGAAACGGGGCTCTTATTCAAATGAGCGGGGTCGAAATTAAGCTACCCTCCGTAATTAACCCTTCCAGCTGACGTCGAATGGGACGCCTCTCTTCTTTCCGGATGTCGAAGTTGATGCATATGCATCAACCCTCGAGCCACCGGTGCGTCGTCACACTTTTCGACGAAAGAGAAACAGTCGCCCCCCC
>NW_017104770.1:0-365 GCF_001263275.1 Habropoda laboriosa
ACATTTAGTTTTATGAATCATTATTGAAGTCGAAATATTTAAATATCTGTGTTTTCCCCCACCGTCGTAGTTCGAAAATTCGACGGCACGTCCAGAATGCATAGCAGAACCGTACGCCATTTGGAGGACGAGAATTGTCACATTATCTTATGCGGAGGTCGCGGAGAACTACTTTACCCATGTGCGATGTTATATGTGTATATTCGCTTCGTTTAACAGTATCACCGGAACTGTTTGCGCTTTGAATAACACAGCACACATTTGTATTCGGTATCAATAAATGGTAAGATTTCGTTTGTCACATTTAGCTTTAGTAATTACTTTTAACGTCGAAATATTTAATTATATGTATTTTCCCCCACCAT
>NW_017104770.1:4458-5446 GCF_001263275.1 Habropoda laboriosa
TATACAATTAGCTGAAGGAATTCAAATTAAATTCGAAATATTTAATTATCTGTATTTTCCCTAACATCGTAATGTCTAAAATACGGCGCCGATGTTCAGAATGCATAGCAGAATCGTACCCCAATTAAAGACCGAGTATCGTACAGGTACGTTACGTTCAAATAGAGAAGGTAATAGTATCTCCATGCGCGACGTAATATGTGTATATTCGCTTCGTTTAACAGTAACACAGGAAATGTTTGAGCTTTTGAAAAAACGAACCACACTTTCATATTCTGTACCAAAAAAAGGTAAGGTTTCGTTGGGAACTCTTATTTTTTTGGAATCATTTCTAAAGACGAAGTATTTAATTATTTGTAATTTCCCCCACATCGTGGTTCGAAAATTCGACGCCGATCTCCAGAATGCTTAGCTGAATCGTACGCCATTTAGAGTGTGAATATCGCCGCAGTATGTAATGTGGAAGTCGCGAAGAACTACTTCCACCTACCCGACGTTATAGGTGTATATTCGCTTCGTTTAACAGTAACACCGGAACCGTTTGAGCTTTGAATAACAAAGCACACCTTTATATTCGAAGTGGAAAGATTGTAAGATTTATGGTATACATTTAGCTAAAGGAATTATTTTTGATGTCGAAATATTTAATCATGTGTATTTTCCCCCACATCGTAGTTCGAAAATTCGACGCCGGCGTTCAGAATGCAAAGCAGAACCGTTCGCCAATTAGAGGACGTAAATCGTCCCAGTTTGGTATGCGAAAGTCGCGAAGAACTTCTTTAACAATGTGCGTCGTTATATGTGTATATTTGCTTCGTTTAACAGTATCAACTGAAACGTTTGAACTTTGAATAACAAAGCATACCTTTGTATTCGGTACCAAAAACAATTAAGATTTCGTTGGGAACATTTATTTGTTGGAATTATTTCTAACGACCAAATTTTTAATTATTAGTATTTTCCCCCACCATCGTCGTTCTTATATTCG